>NC_092338.1:379257500-379557500 GCF_046630445.1 Rutidosis leptorrhynchoides
AGGTAGTTCTAATCGATAAGCCACGGAACCAATTCTTTCGATAATCTTGAAAGGTCCAACAAAACGCGGACTTAGTTTGCTTTGTTTACCAAAACGAACGACTCCTTTCCAAGGGGATACTTTTAACATGACTTTATCACCAACTTGGAATTCTAAATCTTTCTGACGAATATCAGCATAGCTCTTTTGTCGGCTACGGGCAGTTTCCAATCGTTTCTTAATTTGAACGATCTTTTCGGTAGTTTCATGAATGATTTCCGGAGCAGTTAATTGTCTATCCTCTAGTTCATCCCAGCACAGTGGGGATCTACATTTTCGTCCGTACAAGGCTTCAAAAGGTGCAGCCTTAATATGTAACAACCCAAACCAAACCACGAACAACCATGTAAAATGTGAAAAAAAAAAAATTTATGTTGTTCAGTTGGTTGCGCGGCGCGCCAGGTATTCGCGCGGCACGCGGAATCACCTGGACAGCCCGCTGTCTCCGGAAGTCAATTACACGAAAATGTCTGACCTTTTCCCGACATAATTAGACAAAACGCTTTCAACCACATACTCATACATGTAAAACTAACACGTTCCATTAATAAAATTAGTTTTACGAAGCGGGGCCGACAAGACCCAAATTACAAGTTTAATACCTAACGCGAGTTTTGACCACAAAAAATTTAAATGCCAAACGACACATCGAGCATGGTGTTTGGGGTTAAACTACCCAAGTCTCGGTCGAACTTCCAAAAGCTATAATCCTCGAGCCACTAATCCAAGCGAATACCTTTGCCCTTATCCAAGCCGGATCTTGCAAAGCACTTACACAAATACCTCATACACGCTAGCAATATATATAGCATACCATCGCAAGTATAACTCTAAACCCTCCAAGATCACAAGCTAGCGCAACAATAGCATATATATAACCCAAATAATTTAACATGCTACACTACAACGCGTAATCATGGTTAACCAATAACACAAGGGAATGGTACTTCGAATTTCCCATCGGTGTTCGTAACAACCGTTAGTGTACAACGAAATATATCAATAACCCCTAGGCGACACGGACAACGAAATATCCATTCAAGCAATCGTTAGTGTACAACGAAATATATCACTAACTCTTGGGCGATTTGGACAACGAAATATCCATCGTTAGTGTACAACGAAATATATCACTAATTATTGGTGGTATAGACACGTATACCCAGCCCCATCCCCCGCCCTACAAATAGATACATTATATACACACATGTATAATCATTCCACTCACCTTACGCCTTCGGTGAATCGATAAACCAAGATTGAAACTTCAAGGTAACACACCTATTACAATGTACACATAATCAACACCCATTCAAGTTGGTCAAACTCGCATCACTCACCATCACTAGGTCGTTTTGACCCATTTGGACACTTAACCCTAAAATTGGTCAACTCACACCCAAAACCCTAACATTAGCCAAGATAGGTTTAAAACACATTTCAACACTAGGTTTATGCATTAATCACAAACATTAACTAACTTAGGTCCATTTTGACCCATTTGACCAATTAAAGTCAACATACCCATTTCGGGTCATCCACTAACCCACACAACGCCCATTTACATACATATATATATATATATATATATATATATATATATATATATATATATATATATATATATATATATATATATATATATATATATATATATATATATATATATATATATATATAGGTGTGCTAGCAATTTACTAACTAATTTAAGTTCATAACCATCAATTTAACACTTTAAAAACCCTAGTTAGTCATCTTTGAGTCTACTCGACCCAATTTCACCCAAAACCCCCAATTCACCCACAAATGGGTTTTAAGTTCATCATCTACCCCAAACCCTAACCCTTAATCAAAATAAAATCAAGAAATAAAGATTAGAGCATACCACTACCACCAAAACGTAGCTAGAGGGAAGATGAACGACTTTAGAACTCGCACTAAGACCCGATTCAACCTCCTTCTTCCTTTAATGGAGCTCTCTCACTCTAGAACTTCCTCTCTCTCTAGGATTTAATGGAAAGTGATAAGGTAGATGGAAATGGAGTAAATGAGACTCCTACAACTGATCCCAAGCCTTAAAGTCGGGTCCCATGTGAATTTACCAAAAAGCCCTTAAAATATCTCATTTAAAAGCAAGAGATGAGCTGTCAGCCCGTAATGGCGCGGCGCGCCATAATTCGGCGCGGCGCGCAGATAGCCTGGGCAGAATTCTTTTCTCTTTTTAAAATATACAAAGAAAACCCCACAACTTGAATAACTTAATTTCACATATGTACAATGAAATATTTGGGTCTTACAACTCTCCCCCACTTATTCGGATTGCGTCCTCGCAATCCAAGCAGCATGACAAGAAGGAAGATAAACCAACACGAACTCTTCGGGTTCCCATGTAAACTCGAAACCTTTACTACGACGCCATTAAACCTTAAAGGTCCTCACCTCCTTGTTATGCAACATTTTCACTTTCTCATCAAGTATAGCAATCGGCTCTTCAACATATTCTAACTTGTTGTTTAGTTCAATTTCGTCTAATGGCATCCATGAGGAATCATCCGCAAGACACTTACGAAGATGGGAAACATGAAATGTGTTATGGATCCCCGCAAGTTCTTCGGGCAATTCCAATCGATATGCAACTTCACCAACACGAGCTAAAACCTTAAATGGCCCAATAAACCGAGGAGCTAACTTTCCCCGTTTTCGAAATCGAATAATACCCTTCCATGGCGAAACCTTAAGCATCACCATATCACCTTCTTGAAACTCGATCGGTCACCTACGTTTATCGACATAAGATTTTTGTCTATCTTGCGCCGCCTTTAAACGAGCCCGAATCATATCGATTTTACTATTTGTCTCCAATACCAAGTCGGTGCTCCCGACTTCCCTTTGACCCACTTCGCCCCAACAAATCGAGGTCCGACACCTTCTACCATATAACATCTCATATGGCGGCATTCCAATACTAGTGTGAAAACTATTATTGTACGAGAATTCCACCAAAGGTAAATGTTCATCTCAACTACCACCAAAATCAATATTACACGCACGTAACATATCTTCCAACGTTTGATTCGTACGTTCGGTTTGACCATCCATTTGAGGATGGTACGCCGTGCTCATATTCACCCTCATACCCATATCTTCATGAAACTTCTTCCAAAATCGAGAAGTAAAACGCGTGTCCCGATCCGAAACAATAGACGCGGGAACGCCGTGTCTTGATATCACCTCCTTAATGAACATCTTCGCGAGTGCCTCCGATGTAATTGCTTCTTTAATAGGAAGAAATAATGCACTCTTCGTCAATCTATCGACAATCACCCAAATAGTGTCAAATTGGGTTCTTGCCGTTTTGGGCAACTTGGTAATAAAATCCATGGTAATATGCTCCCACTTCCACATCGGAATTTCTAGCGGTTGCAACTTACCATACGGCTTTTGGAGTTCGGCTTTAACTTGCAAACACGTGACGCATTGCTCAACATGCTTAACAACGTCGCGTTTCATGCCCGTCCACCAATAATCTTTCCTCAAATCAAGGTACATCTTCGTCGCACCCGGATGTATGGAATACTTAGACTAGTGCGCCTCATCTTAGGCACCCACACTCTTTCTTGAAAAGACAACAAACCACGCGAACCCATCGTAATGAATTTCGATTGCCCCACAATTCGTTCCGCATGCTTGTTGTGAACGTAAGCCTCTATTTGAATCACACCAAGTTTTTCAAGAAAATCGTTATTAATAATCGTACGTAACAATCCCAATCGTAACGCCGGATGTTGACTCTTTCGACTTAACGCATCCGCGACTACATTCGCTTGCCCGGATGGTAAAGTATTTCACAATCATAATCTTTCACCACGTCTATCCATCTACGTTGACGATAATTCAAATTCCGTTGATCAAAAAGATGTTTCAAACTCTTATGATCCGAATAAATCATACACTTGACACCATACAAGTAGTGGCGCCAAATTTTTAAAGCATAAACCCCCGCCGCTAATTCAAGATCATGAGTCGGGTATCTCTTTTCATGTTCCTTTAATTGACGAGAGGCGTAAGCAATGACTTTACCTCGTTGCATTAGAACACACCCGAGCCCATTCAAAGAAGCATCACAAAAAAACCGTCATATCATCTACACCTTCCGGCAACACTAAGACCGGAGCTTGACACAATTTCTCTTTCAACAATTGAAAAGTGATTTCTTGCTCGTTCTCCCAATTGAACCTCGTATTCTTCCTTGACAACTTAGTTAATGGAGAAGCAATCTTTGAAAAGTCTTGGATAAATTGACGATAATAACCGGCCAATCTGAGAAAACTTTGGATTTTCGTAGGCGTAGTCGGTTGTCCCCAACTCTTCACCATCTCTATCTTCCCAGGATCTACTTGAATACCATCCTTGTTCACAATATGGCCAAGGAATTGAACTTCCCTTAGCCAAAATTCACATTTCGAGAACTTAGCATATAACTTCTATTTTCTCAAAGTCTTCAACACCTCGCGTAAATGATGTTCGTGTTCCTTCATACCCTTAGAGTAGACAAGAATATCATCAATGAACATAATTACCGACTTGTCCAACATAGGTTGGCACACTCGGTTCATAAGATCCATGAATGCCGCCGGTGCATTCGTAAGACCAAAAGGCATAACTACAAACTCAAAATGCCCGTAACGCGTACGAAAAGCCGTTTTCTCAATATCTTCCTCACGGACCCGCATTTGGTGATAGCCGGACCGTAGGTCAATTTTAGAGAAATACGTCGCACCTTGAAGTTGATCAAATAAATCGTCAATCCTAGGCAATGGATAACGGTTCTTGATTGTCACTTTGTTCAACTCCCGATAATCAATGCACATACGCATACTTTCGCCTTTATTTTTCACGAATAAAACCGGAGCGCCCCAAGGCGAAGCACTTGGTCGAATAAAACCCTTCTCAAGTAACTCTTGGATTTGATTTAACAATTCTTGCATTTCCATCGGCGCTAAATAATAAGGAGTTTTAGCAATGGGAGTAGCTCCCGGAACCAACTCAATGCGAAATTCAACTTGTCTTTCCGTCGGAACACCCGGTAACTCTTCCGAAAAAACGTCTTCAAATTCACTTACCACCGGAATTTCACGAATAGGTGGTAGCTCATCATGAGTATCGACAACATGGGCAAGAAAATCCATGCCACCACTAACGAGGAAACGACATGCCCGTGCAAAAGTGCATACCGGTACAGGTCTTCTACGTTTATCGCCATGAATAATTAACTCTCCCCCACTTGGGGTCTTCACACGAATAGACTTTTTATGGCACGCAATATCGGCTCTGTTACGATCGAGCCAATCCATACCAACCATGATATCAAAATCACCCAAAGTCATCGGGATGAGATCAATTTTAAAGTTCTCGAAACCAAACACAACATTACAATCCTTACACACATCAACCACTAGCACCGTCTTGCCATCCGCTATTTAGACTTCTACCGGATGACTTAACTTAGCTAACGGTTTATTAAGTTTAGGTACATATTTTGGAGACACAAACGATAAATTTGCACCGCTATCAAATAGAATCCTTGCCGGACTAGAGTTAACCATGAAAGTACCTTAGAGGACTTCATTGGATTACTTGGCTTCGTCATTGGTCATCAAATGATTACGCTCCCTAGCCGACCCCGCCACCTTCTCTATCCTCTTAACTTGATCATTTCGGAGTTCGGGACACTCCGACTTTCGGTGCCCTTCTTGTTGACAATTAAAACATGTGATCACATTAACACGCGGTTTCGGGCAATCACGAGAGTAGTGAACTTTTTGCCCACAATTGTAGCATGTGGTCACGTGGACATTAGAAGCACCTTTCTTCACACTACCAACACTTTCAATGCTCCCTTACTTTTCTTGTTCGAAAAATTAGAAGCTTCGAACTTCCTTTTACTTGGCGCATAACTAACCGGACTCGGAGCTTGCGTTTGACCTTCGCCACCGCCAAGAGCTTAGCAAAAGTCTCAACATGACCAATACTAATTTTACCCTTCAAATCATCTCTAAGGGTTGCATGAAAGTCTTCCATTAACAATTGATCATTCCCCACATACTCGGGGCAAAAACGCGCCTTGGCGAGAAAATTAGTTTTGAGAGTGTTTAGGTCCATAGACCCTTGACGCATGTTCCTTAACTCGTTGCGCAATTTGGAAAGATCCGCTTGCGTACGATATTCAAGGAAAAACTCTTCTTGAACTCTGCCCAAGATAACCCTACGAAAGCCGCATCACCCACCATATCAATCTTACCATCGAACCAATCTTTAGCATGACCCCTTCGCAAACTAGTAGCAAGCCTTGTCTTTTTCTCGAGAGGGCACTCGGTCGTGCGAAAACAACCTTCAACATCAGAAATCCAAGCCGCACTTTTCATGGGGTCGGGATCCCCGTGAAAGTGAGGAGGCTTAGTCGCCAAGAAGTTCTTATAGCGAAACTCCAACTCGCCTATAATTTGAGGTCTAGGAAACCTCCTTTAAACTTCTTCTTTAACGGCATTGGTCATTCGTTCTTGAATCATATCGACAATTTGTTCCGAAACCGACTCTTTGAGAATTTGCTTAACCTTTCGAGAGAAAACCGAAACATAGTTTTCTAGAGCGGCCTCTATTTTGGTGGTCATCTCGTCCGTTTCCTCCACATGAGAAGGACCACCGTTGCCATTCGTATCCGTTCCGTTTCTCGTCTTCATTCTAAATATTAAAGAATGGATTAGACATGACCAACGAATTAATACACATAAATACCTATGCATATGACAGTACACACCCCACATCTAGCTCAATGCTTGTCGCACGTCCTTGCTTGACTTGACTTGCAACCGTGATAGTGGTCGCGATTCACTATTACGCTCACATGCCATGCCACGCTCAAACGTATCACAACCATCTCGCTCGATGTTCAAAACAATAACACATGATTAGTAACATCAATATATATAGCATAGTTAGTCCACCTATGCATAAAAGAACTAATCAAAACCCGCACCGACCCGTAATCCTACAAGTCCCGCATATAGTTCAACGACTCAAAAGTCTAAGTCTAGGCGCCGATCTCAAGTCACCTAAATCCCTTAGACCATGCTCTGATATCACTTGTAACAACCCAAACCAAACCACGAACAACCTGCGTAAAATGTGAAAAAAATTTATGATGTTCAGTTGGTTGCACGGCGCGCCAGGTATTCGCGCGGCGCGGGGAATCAACTGGACAGCCCGCTGTCTCCGGAAGTCAATTACACGAAAATGTCTGACCTTTTCCCGACATAATTAGACAAAACGCTTTCAACCACATACTCATACATGTAAAACTAACACGGTCCATTAATAAAATTAGTTTTACGAAGCGGGGCCCACATGACCCAAATTACAAGTTTAATACATAACGCGAGTTTCGACCACAAAAATTTTAAATGCCAAACGACACATCGAGCATGGTGTTTGGGGTTAAACTACCCAAGTCTCGGTCGAACTTCCAAAAGCTATAATCCCCGAGCCACTAATCCAAGCGAATACCTTTGCCCTTATCCAAGCCGGATCTTGCAAAGCACTTACACAAATACCTCATACACGCTAGCAATATATATAGCATACCATCGCAAGTATAACTCTAAACCCTCCAAGATCACAAGCTAGTGCAACAATAGCATATATATAGCCCGAATAATTTAACATGCTACACTACAACGCGTAATCATGGTTAAACAATAACACAAGGGAATGGTACTTCGAATTTCCCATCGGTGTTCGTAACAACCGTTAGTGTACAACGAAATATATCACTAACCCCTAGGCGACACGTACAACGAAATATCCGTTCAAGCAATTGTTAGTGTACAACGAAATATATCACTAAGTCTTGGGCGATTTGGACAACGAAATATCCATTGTTAGTGTACAACGAAATATATCACTAAATCTTGGTGGTATAGACACGTATACCCGGCCCCATCCCCCGCCCTACAAATAGATACATTATATACACACATGTATAATCATTCCACTCACCTTACGCCTTCGGTGAATCGATAAACCAAGCTTGAAACTTCACGGTAACACACCTATTACAATGTACACATAATCAACACCCATTCAAGTTGGTCAAACTCGCATTACTCACCATCACTAGGTCGTTTTGACCCATTTGGACACTTAACCCTAAAATTGGGTCAACTCACACCCAAAACCCTAACATTAGACAAGATAGGTTTAAAACACATTTCAACACTAGGTTTATGCATTAATCACAAACATTAACTAACTTAGGTCTATTTTGACCCATTTGACCAATTAAAGTCAACATACCCATTTCGGGTCATCCACTAACCCACACAACGCCCATTCACATATATATATATATATATATAGGTGTGCTAGCAATTTACTAACTAATATAAGTTCATAACCATCAATTTAACACTTTAAAAACCCTAGTTAGTCATCTTTGAGTCTACTAGACCCAATTTCACCCAAAACCCCCAATTCACCCACAAATGGGTTTTAAGTTCATCATCTACCCCAAACCCTAACCCTTAATCAAAATAAAATCAAGAAATCAAGATTAGAGCATACCACTACCACCAAAACGTAGCTAGAGGGAAGATGAACGACTTTAGAACTCGCACTAAGACCCGATTCAACCTCCTTCTTCCTTTAATGGAGCTCTCTCACTCTAGAACTTCCTCTCTCTCTAGGATTTAATGGAAAGTGATAAGGTAGATGGAAATGGAGTAAATGAGACTCCAACAACTGATCCCAAGCCTTAAAGTCGGGTCCCATGTGAATTTACCAAAAAGCCCTTAAAATATCTCATTTAAAAGCAAGAGATGAGCTGTCAGCCCGTAATGGCGCGGCGCGCCATAATTCGGCGCGGCGCGCAGATAGCCTGGGCAGAATTCTTTTCTATTTTTAAAATATACAAAGAAAACCCCACAACTTGAATATGGGTCTTACATAATACTTGAGTGATAACTGTTGTTGTAAGAAAATTCAGCTAAAGGCAAGTGTCTATCCCAACCTTTGCCTAAATCGATAACACAAGCACGAAGCATATCTTCCAATGTTTGAATGGTTCGTTCACTTTGACCATCGATTTACGAATGATAAGCAGTACTCATGTTGAGTTGAGTTCCAAGAGCAGATTGTAAAGTTTTCCAAAATCTAGAGATAAATCGACTGTCGCGATCTGAAATGATTTAGATAGGGACTCCATGACGTGAGACAATCTTTTTGATATAAAGTTGTGATAATTTCTCCATCTTTTCGGTTTCTTTGATCGGTAAGAAGTGTGTAGATTTAGTAAGACGATCCACTATGACCCATATAGTATCATTGCCGTTTGAAGTCTTAGGCAACTTGGTAATGAAATCCATAGTGATACATTACCACTTCCACTGCGTAATATCCGGCTGTTGAAGTAAACCAGACGGCTTTTGATGCTTGACCTTAACTTTCAAACAAGTAAGGCACTTACTCACATAATCGGCAATATCAGATTTAAGATTAGGCCACCAATAAAACTCTTTCACATCGTGATACATTTTACTAGAGCATGGGTGAATAGAATACCTAGTCTTGTGTGCTTCATCCAAGACTAGTTCTTGAAGATTACCGAAGATTGAGACCCAGATTCAGTTATTGAAATACCTTATTCCGTTTCCCTTGAGTTCAAGTTGCTTTACGAGACCTTTAAGTCCCTCGAGTTGGACATTCTCTTCCTTCAATGCCTCAAGTTGTGCTTCACGAATCTGAGATGTAAGATTCGTGCGAATACATATGTTTAAAGCTCGGACTCGGATCGGTTTGGCATGATCCTTTCTACTAAGGGCATCGGCAACTACATTCGCCTTACCAGGATGATATTTAAGCTCACAGTCGTAGTCATTTAATAACTTGACCCAACGCCTTTGTCTCATGTTCAGTTGCTTCTGATCAAAGATATGTTGAAGACTTTTATGATCAGTAAACACCGTGAATTTTATCCCGTAGAGATAATGTCTCCACATCTTCAATGCGAAAACCACAGCTCCTAACTCTAGGTCATGCGTGGTATAGTTCTTCTCATATTTCTTTAATTGTCTAGATGCATAAGCTATAACTTTGTTACGTTACATTAAGACACGTCCGAAACCTTGGTTCGAGGCATCACAATAGACTATAAAATCGTCGTTGCCATCGGGTAATGATAGAATCGGGGCTGTGGTCAATTTATCCTTTAGAACCTTAAAAGCAGATTCCTGTTCTTCAGACCACTCAAACTTCTTCCCCTTGTGAGTTAGCTTGGTGAGAGGCTTGGCTAGAATAGAAAAATCTTTGATGAACCTTTGGTAATAATCATCATGTCCTAAAAATTGGCGAATAAGTTCCGCACTCTTAGGCACTTCCCAGTTTCGAATAGCAGTGATTTTCGCCGAATTGACATGTATTCCTTCACTATCAACTACATGTCCGAGAAATTGTACGGTTGGCAACCAAAATTCACATTTAGAGAACTTGGCATACAGTTGTTCCTTCTTTAAGAGCTCTAGAATCAATTGCAGATGTTGCTCATGCTCTTTCTCGTTCTTGGAATAGATTAGAATATCGTTGATGAAAACAATCACGAATTTATCAAGATAAGGTTTGCATACATGGTTCATAAGATCCATGAATACAGCAGGAGCATTGGTTAAACTAAAAGGCATGACAAGAAACTCATAATGTCCATAGCGTGTTCGGAATGTAGTCTTAGAAACATCGGTTTCCTTGACTCTCAATTGATGATAACCCGACCTAAGATCGATCTTTGAATAAATACTTGACCCTTGCAGTTGGCCAAACAGATCATCAATATGCGGAAGTGGATAACGATTCTTGATGGTTAGCTTGTTGAGTTCACGGTAATTAATACACATTCTCAACGTGCCATCTTTCTTCTTAACAAATAGAACATGTGCTCCCCACGGAGATGAGCTAGGATGAATGAAACCTTTCTCCAAAAGTTCTTGGAGTTGGCTAGACAATTCCTTCATTTCAGATGGAGCTAGTCGGTATGGTGCCTTCGCAATAGGTGCAGCACTGGGAGTCAAATCAATTTGAAACTCAACCTGTCGTTGGGGTGGGAGACCAGGGAGTTCCTCGGGAAATACTTCGGGAAAGTCTCTAACCACTGGTACATCTTCAATACGTTTCTCTTCCGGTTCGACTTTCTTAACGTGAGCTAAGATAGATTGATATCCCTTCATTAGGTATTTACGGGTTTTGATACAAGAGATGATATTAAGTTTAGAACCACTCGTCTCTCCTTGAACGATTAGGGTTTCACCATTTTCAAGAAGAATGTTAATGGTTTTCTCATAGCACATGATTGCAGCTCTTAATGGGCATAACCAATCCATTCCTATGACTACGTCAAAGCTTCCTAACTCGACTAGCAATAGGTCGATCTTAAAGTGTTTATTAGCTAGGATCAGATCACAGTTCTTATATACGTTGTCTACTTTCATAACCTTACCATTTGCTACTTCTACAAGTCATTTAATTTTTAAGGCTTGTGGTTTTTTGGTGAATAAGGTACAAAATTCAGTAGACACATAACTTCTATCGACACCAAAATCAAATAAAATAGTAGCATAGATGTTGTTAACAAGAAACGTACCCGTTATCACTTCATCATCCTCACGGGCTTCTTCGGCAGTTATCATAAAAGCACGGCTCTTAATATTACCATTATCACCCTTTTTCTTTGGACACTCATTGCGGAAATGTCTTACTTCTCCACAACCATAGCAAGTTGGAACAAAAGCGTTTGACTTTGTAGCAGGAGTAGCAGAAGTTTTACAATACTTAGCTATATGACCCACCTTCTTGCACTTGGTACACTGGGCCATACACTTCCCATGATGATGCTTATCACAGCGACTACATTGTGGTTTTGTCCCAACATAACCACTTCTAGAATTATCAGCAGCTCTTTTGTTTGAACCTTGGCTAGAACCTTGAGATGGTTCAAACTTTCTCTTACCCTCACTAGTTTTAACCTCGGCTTGTTTATTAGCTGCGGCCTTTCTCCTCATAGCCATCATCAAGTTTTGAGCCATAAGTATCACTGCATCTAAGGTCTCTTTACTAGCAGCAATAACATTTCCTTGAATCTCATCAGGAAGACCTTCTATGTATCGGTCAATCTTCTTTTGTTCCGTTGGTACCATATCCGGGCACAAAGAAACTAACTCTATAAACCTGTTGGTATAAGCTTCAATATTGGTACCATTAACCTTCAATTCCCAAAACTCTACTTCTAGCCTTTGGATTTGATTCCGTGGGCAAAACTTATCCGTCATCATTCTTTTCACAACGGCCCATGGAATAGCATTAGCAGCATCTAGCCCCACAGTTTGGGCATACGCGTTCCACCAAGTCAAAGCAAGGCCACCTAGTGTGTGAGTGGCATACTTCACTTTGTCGGCCTCCGCACAGTTACAGATACGAAAGATTGATTCGAGTTTTTCGAACCAACGAGTTAACTCGACTGCTTCTTCATTCCAATTGAAGGATGGAGGCTTAAAGTTCATGAACTCCTTGTAGGTGCATGATGTAGGTGGATTCCCTTGGTTGTTCCCTTGATTATTATTGCCTTGAGCGGCAGCAAGCAGTTGTTGAAATTGTACGGGAGTCAAAGTGACATTTGGAAGAGTGTTAGCACCACGAGTTGCATGAGACATGATCTTCAATACACAAAAATAGTATTAGTTGAAGAGTTATGGTGCTAGTAAGTTATAAGTTTGTTTAATAAATGCACAAATTTCACACAACAAGTAATAGGGAATATATAAGAGAAAACAGCGGGATGTAATAAAAACACTTAAATTTTATTAATCACCACAAAGATAACTAACATCTTTTTATTACACATGAAACGAAACTAGAATAAACACGAAACGAAACTAAGATAGTAGTTTTAGGCAAAGCCTTTACAATGAATGAGAAATACTAATACGAAAATGGAAAACATATGTTAGAGGGACAAATATCTAATGGTACTCTTCAAAGAAATCTTCAAAATCCTTGATTATCTTATCTTGAAGCGCTTTCATGTCGGCCATCATCTTCCCCAATTGGTCTTGGCTCTCTTCGACCTTAGCCAATCGGGCATGAACAGACGCTTGCTCCTTATCCCATAGGAGATCTTGAACAAACTTCATGAAACCTTCAATCACTTTGTTCTTTTGCTTTTGGTCCTTGATATAAACAGATATGAAATCAAATATGCTCACTTGCTCCTTTGCCAACCTATCTTGGCGTTCAATGATCATTGCCAAGTCGGTGGTGTCTTGTTTCTTAGAAGGACCGTGGATATCATTAGTAGGGGTCTCGGGCTCCTTCCTCTTCAAAGAGGGAGGTAGGTCAACAGAGGGCTCGGATTCGGGTTCTTCCTCCTTGTCATCCCTATCATAGTTAGCATTAGTGCGGGATTCTTCCATAGGAGGGGAGTGTGGTGGAGTAGCGGGCGTGTAAACAGGTGATGTGGGTGGTGTAGCAGGTTCATAAACAGGTGATGCAGGTGGAGTAGTAGGTGTCTAGACCAGTGAGTTTGTAGCGACCCCGACAAATCGTCAAGTGACGGCGTCGACTACGTAGGTCCCATTACCTGGTCATAAGTCTTTAAAACAGACGTTTGACCCAAAATATGTCGCATCCATTCAAGTGTAAAGATTGTTTCAAAGTTTACAAGGATAATTGACCACAAGTTAAGTTACAACGTTATAAGTACAAATGAAAACTATGCGACACAGTTTAAATAAGTTCAAAAGATGCTCCAAAATGCATGTATACTCGACATCCAAGCAAGTATCAAAAGAGTGCGGAAGCATGTATCACTAAGCATTCAAAACCTGAGAAAACATAGAAGAATCTGTCAACGAAAACGTTGGTGAAATCATAGGTTTAGTAAGTATTTAACGTTGTTTTTGAACCACAAGATTTTGTATTTCCATAACGTAGATTATCCAAATCATTTGCATTCCAAAAGTGTTGTTATACGCGAGCACTCAATTATCAAAACTTAACCAACGTTACCCCATCACACAGTGCTAGAACCCACACTAAAACACAAAAATATATTTCATCCGCATAACGGTAGCGAACCGTCCGAATGAGGGTTTGTTAAACCCGTATGGCCACACAATATAAGTTCTCGCTTACACCCTGCAAGTGTAACTAATGATAATCGAATTGAGGCATTTTTGTTCTAACTCGCACGTGGAATGTTTGTTTTCACACTTGTGTTCAAAACATAAAAGTAAGTAGTACAAGATGTAACAAAGTATATGTTTTCTCAGCCCACGATTTAAAAGTATAAAAGTTGTTGAAAAGGTGGGACTATGATCTCACCTTGAGCGCGAGAGTTAATAAAGTACTTCAACAAGTAAACGCGTGCAAAGACAAAGCTAGTCTTGACCTAAACATATAGGTTATATCAATATCGGTAAGCACAAACGGTCAAAGATGTTCAATTAGTCCTATGGCTCGTTACGACTCGATTAATATAGCATGTGAATCAATTTGTCAAGTTTCATGCACGATACAAGTAGTTAAGTACGTTAGAACGATTGTATAATCGTTTGGTTAAGTTTGACTAAAAGTCAAACTTGGTCAAAGTCAAAGTCAACGGGGTCAGGTCGGGTATCCGACAATTTTCCCAAGACGAGAAGTCATATAAGAGCCTAATAGTCAAGTTTCATGTTAAACGGAGTTTTAGTTAAGCGGAAACATTTTTGTGACATTTAAAAACAAAAGAGAGTGGCCTGGGGCTTTTGCGCGGCGCGCACTGGGTTGCGCGGCGCGCACCCAAGTGCAATTTCTGGTCAGAACTCAACCAAGAAGGCAAACATCTGGGATCTCTGATTCTGCGCGGCGCGCGGGTAAATGCGCGGCGCGCAATACCTGGGAATCATGCAGTTTGCAGAAAAATGGTCCAAGTCACGAACCAAAATACAATATAACACATTTCATGCACCGAAAACACTTAAAACGCATAACCTATATCATTAGAAAGGTAATTTGACAAGGAAAACAACTAAGCACATTTCATCAAGCAATTCATCACTAACAACAACCAAAAACCGCATTAAACGTTCATAATCAAAGTTTCAAGTTCTAAAACGCATTTTATGATTCGGGCAACCAATTTACATGTATGATATGCCGTTTCGAAGGTAATCATACACACATTGCAACAAAATTCTTATCTACAATATTTCATAGCATTTGGTGCATCAAAAGTTCATCTAAAGCTTATCAAACCCTAATCCAAGTTCACAAAATCACTAATCATGTTCTTGGAGTTTTCTTAATCAACCTATACATCAAAACGAAGCTAATGATACTAGTAACACTTTTAAAACATGCACTTTAACAATCTAACAACATTTGATCATCCAAAATCAAGGATTTAGCAAGTAATTTTCATATTGAACTAGTTACACCAAAAACAACGAATCGAGCATACAAATTACATACACGACATCACAATGAGCCATAGACACTAATTAACAACTTTATAACTCAAAAATCTCAAGAACACATAAAATTAGTGATTTTAGAAAGTTACCCAAATGAGATGAAGTTGGTATCAAATTGAAGAGGATGAAGAGAGGATTCCAAATATGTATTTTGTTTAGTTGTAAGCTTCCTTGATTGAATTTGGATGATGAATTTATGAATTGGGTTTTGAGAGGATTTGTGGAAGTATTAAAGAAAAATGGAAAAGAAAAAGATAAATGAATGGATGAGGGAGGTTTGACCTCTTTGACCTAGTCAAAGGTTTGGTCCCTTGGCAAGTTTGGTCCCTCTAGTTTCAAAGCGGGTGCGGGAAATAACCAAACGAATATTTTAAAACGCTCGAGTAAACGGGTGACGTTATAATTAAATAACGAGGATATTATGAACGTTAGTTAACGAAAGATACCAAATTAAATGACGAAAGATATTATTTAAAAAAAAAAAAGACGGTGTTAAAATAAATTTAACGGAAAAATGCGGGATGTTACATTATCCACACCTCAAAAGAAATTTCGTCCCGAAATTTAGTTGGAAATAATAATCGATGCCTCTCACTCGAGACCGGAGATGTCAATGCTATGAATAAGTGAAGGTACGTCCTTGAGTGTTCTCATGAATTTGGATTTTTACGATCCCCGGTTTCAACTGGTTTTCCTATGAAGAGAAGTTTTTCTTCAATAGTTGGTGCATTTAGAAGAATTGCACGTTCCTGTTCCGCAGGACACGTTTCTATGTTTGTTACACGAAATGTAAGGTAAACGGAAACTTAATTGAGTCGGAAGTTCTAAACGGTAGGAAGCGGTTCCAATACGCCCCAAGGTTTCAAAAGGTTCAATATTGCGGCTATAGCCTTTCTCGATTTCCCAAAATGGATTACACCTTTCCAAGGTGCGGTTTCTCAATATTACGCGGTTACACACTGGGATTTGTGAGGTTTTCATCTAAGTTTGGTATAACTCTTTTGGCGACTACGGATCGTCTCGAGCCCTCCTCGGATTTGAATGATTTCAATTGTTGTTTCTTGATGGAGTTCAGATTTCGGTGGTTGATGCTTTGGTTAAATGAACAGGGGTATGACATTAGCGGTCATATAGGGTTTCGGAAAGTGCGCGTGAACATACGAGTGGTAACTACTGTTGTAAGAGTGATCTACTAAAGGTGACAATACGAGTTTGTGACATGTCTTTCCAAGACGTAAATCGTTCGTTTGCTCGGTTCGTCAGTTTGTGGGTGGTACGCGGTACTCATGTCTAAGCGGGTTCCCAAGGTTCCTTGTAAAACTAGAAGTGAAACGAGTATTTCGATACGGAATAATTGACAAAGATACACCGTGTTGGAATAGAATCTCTTAAGATATGTTTGAACAAGTCAGTTAGGGTTCGAAAAATGTTCGTTAGGACTATTCACCCTCGTGGCGAATACTTATGTAATATGAGGAGTTTCTCTATCCATGGAGAAATGTTACAAGGAGTTTTCTTTAAACGGAAATGCGAACGATAAAGATAGGAGTGAAATGAGGTCTTAGAATAGGATGAGTTTACATCTCAAGGTCGCCGTATTGTGCATCTAGTTGTCAAAAGTTGAAGTTTGAAAGAAAATCGAGATAGTACACGTAGTTGTATAGTTCGGGGTTGAATAGTAGTTGGCCGATTATCAGAAACACAAGGACGTTATGTCAAATAAGAGTGATGTATCCTTGGATTGCGTGTTATCTTAAGTTCCATTAATATCAGACGGTAACGGTGGAATAACAGAGGTACGTAGTGTGGTACGTGATGACGAGAAAAGTTGATCGGATCAACAATTATGTATTCGAATTCTTCGTGCAAAAATAACGAATTTCAGTTCCGTTGATTTCGAGTCGAGAGAGTATGCCTTTCGGGCGTTTAAGTAGAATTATTTCCATATTGAGTTCCGTTATGTGCTATACGAATTTAGCTAGAAAGGTTTGCGTGCAAAATTACGTTCAAGGTTCGAACACGGAGAGGTTTAAAGTTTTCCTTAGTGAGTTAACGAGGTTAAAGTCGTGTAACACGAGAAAAGTCAGAAATGAATCTTCGGTGATAACAGGCGAGATCTAAGATTTTACGAATACAAGTCTGAGTTGAGAGAGTTTCATGATTACGTGTGGCTTGATTTCGAGATTGATTGTAATGCCTTGACCATTAACATCATGGTCTAGAAAATTTGACTTCGTTTAACAGAAATTATCACTCGGAGAATTTGGTATAGAGTTGCTCTTTTCTCAAAGTTCGAGCGTAAGATGATGATGTTGTTCGTTTGCCTTCTTTACTTGAATAAGTTAAGATGTCATCTATAAATATGATAACAGATTTGTCTAGATAAGTTGCATACGTGGTTTAGGAGGTTCATGAATACGGACGGAGTCCTAAATAAGTCAAACGGTACTAAGAGGGATTTACAACTAACGTTGCGAGCTCGGAAAATGGCTCAGGAGACATCGTCTCCCTTAACCCCCAATTGATGATAACCAGAACGGAGTTCGATTTGGAATACACGGGATCCACGCAAATAATCATGAGGTAATGGATACGAGGAAGAGAGTATTGGTTTCCAACCGAAAGTTACTTAGTTCACAATAATCTATACATAAATGTAGGGCAACAATTTCTCCTTAATGAATAGGTTTTGAGTTCCTTAGTTCTATAGGTGTCGAGTCCAATTTCTTAACGCATATCCTCCGATAAAATTTATAGGCACACAATATTTTCCGTCGGTCACTTAAATCGTCTAAGTAGTATCTGGGGGAAAGAGGTGGAATATAAAGAGCACGAGTCAAATCCTTGGTTATAAAACGTCTAACGGTACTCGAATCGAATAAGTATGAAATATACGGTTTGTTGTGAAGAAACGTACCCGTGACTAGTCCATCATCGTCTCGGGCATCCTAGGTGTCGATGTTGTAAGTTCAACGGCGCGCGTTGGTTTTTGCTTTATTCTTTGGGCATTCATTCCTAAAATGACCCGATTGGCCACATTTGTAGCAAATACTCGGCTTTGGTGCGTCGGGCCCCTTTTGAGTGACGGGGGCGGTACTTCCACAATACTTGGCAATATGTCCACTACCTTGGCACCGATGGCAAATTAGCTTGCCACATTCACCAAAATGATGCTTGTGGCATTTGTTGCAAAAAGGTCGTGTCCCGGCATAACTTTTCTTGCTGACGGGGGTGAGAGGTTCCTTGGAAAAGTTGTTGTTGTAGTTACTCGATTGGGGGGCTTCCCATTTTCTTTTGTTGTCACCCGACTCATCCTCGGCTTTAGGTGCCGGCACTTCAATCTCGTCTACCGTTTCGATCAATTAACGGGCCATATTCAGGGCCTCTTGGTGATTACTGGGTTTGGATGACATTACTCCTTGTTTGATGCTCTTGGGAAGACCATCCATGTAAAGTTCAACCCTTAGAGGTTCGGGGGTCACGAGGTTTGGGCACATCAAGGATAGCTCAGAAAATCGTTGATTATATGCCTTTAGGTCATTCCCGACCGCTTTTAAAGTTCTTAGTTCGTGTTCGAGCTTACGGGTCTCTTCGCGCGGGAAGTATTCGGTGATCATCTTTTTCTTTAAGTCGGCCCATGAGAGAGTGTGAGCTTCATCGATACCCACCGACAGCACATACGTATTCCACCATGTGAGGGCGATACCGGCAAAAGTGTGGGTGGAATATTTGACTTTGTCTTGGTCCCGACAACCGCTTATGCTAAAAACGGCTTCTGTTTGCTCAAACCATCGAGTGAGCACAACCGGTCCTCCGGTCCCATCGAAGGTGTGAGGTTTGCACCCCATGAAAGTTTTGTAGGAGCAACCCTCGTTTGAATTACCGGCTCCATGGTTGTTGTGGTTGTGGTTGTTATTGATGTCGGAGGAGATACTAGCCATAGCCGCACCTATGGCGGTGGCTATCATGCGTTGAAAAGCTTGTTCGGAAGTTTCATTACGTGGCCCGCGACGGGGAGGCATTGTTCCTTCAAGACACAAGAATATCGTTGATTAGTATTCTCAATAATACTAATCATGATAGGGAATGATGATGTAGAGAAAATTTTCCTTGACTCGCCTTAAATTCTTTATGTCATAATGTCGGAATGTCCATATGAATCACCGTAATATAATCCCGGAAATTATATTACCCTGATTCTCATGTGCATTTAACATTACCTCATAAAGTCAAGGTGGCGCGTCAACAAAATTTATCAACGTAAGATCAAGATCGAATACGAGTTAGATATGATAGAAGAGTTCGAGTATAAATGCACAAATAGTCAAGTAATTCCTACTTCAGTCTATATGCCGGTTGTAGTCTAGATTCACCTATGTACCCTATGACTCGGGGTGGACACAAATGAACTCTAAATCCCTACAACCAAGGCTCTGATACCACTTGTAGCGACCCCGACAAATCGTCAAGTGACGGCGTCGACTACGTAGGTCCCATTACCTGGTCATAAGTCTTTAAAACAGACGTTTGACCCAAAATATGTCGCATCCATTCAAGTGTAAAGATTGTTTCAAAGTTTACAAGGATAATTGACCACAAGTTAAGTTACAACGTTATAAGTACAAATGAAAACTATGCGACACAGTTTAAATAAGTTCAAAAGATGCTCCAAAATGCATGTATACTCGACATCCAAGCAAGTATCAAAAGAGTGCGGAAGCATGTATCACTAAGCATTCAAAACCTGAGAAAATATAGAAGAATCTGTCAACGAAAACGTTGGTGAAATCATAGGTTTAGTAAGTATTTAACGTTGTTTTTGAACCACAAGATTTTGTATTTCCATAACGTAGATTATCCAAATCATTTGCATTCCAAAAGTGTTGTTATACGCGAGCACTCAATTATCAAAACTTAACCAATGTTACCCCATCACACAGTGCTAGAACCCACACTAAAACACAAAAATATATTTCATCCGCATAACGGTAGCGAACCGTCCGAATGAGGGTTTGTTAAACCCGTATGGCCACACAATATAAGTTCTCGCTTACACCCTGCAAGTGTAACTAATGATAATCGAATTGAGGCATTTTTGTTCTAACTCGCACGTGGAATGTTTGTTTTCACACTTGTGTTCAAAACATAAAAGTAAGTAGTACAAGATGTAACAAAGTATATGTTTTCTCAGCCCACGATTTAAAAGTATAAAAGTTGTTGAAAAGGTGGGACTATGATCTCACCTTGAGCGCGAGAGTTAATAAAGAACTTCAACAAGTAAACGCGTGCAAAGACAAAGCTAGTCTTGACCTAAACATATAGGTTATATCAATATCGGTAAGCACAAACGGTCAAAGATGTTCAATTAGTCCTATGGCTCGTTACGACTCGATTAATATAGCATGTGAATCAATTTGTCAAGTTTCATGCACGATACAAGTAGTTAAGTACGTTAGAACGATTGTATAATCGTTTGGTTAAGTTTGACTAAAAGTCAAACTTGGTCAAAGTCAAAGTCAACGGGGTCGGGTCGGGTATCCGACAATTTTCCCAAGACGAGAAGTCATATAAGAGCCTAATAGTCAAGTTTCATGTTAAACGGAGTTTTAGTTAAGCGGAAACATTTTTGTGACATTTAAAAACAAAAGAGAGTGGCCTGGGGCTTTTGCGCGGCGCGCACTGGGTTGCGCGGCGCGCACCCAAGTGCAATTTCTGGTCAGAACTCAACCAAGAAGGCAAACATCTGGGATCTCTGATTCTGCGCGGCGCGCGGGTAAATGCGCGGCGCGCAATACCTGGGAATCATGCAGTTTGCAGAAAAATGGTCCAAGTCACGAACCAAAATACAATATAACACATTTCATGCACCGAAAACACTTAAAACGCATAACCTATATCATTAGAAAGGTAATTTGACAAGGAAAACAACTAAGCACATTTCATCAAGCAATTCATCACTAACAACAACCAAAAACCGCATTAAACGTTCATAATCAAAGTTTCAAGTTCTAAAACGCATTTTATGATTCGGGCAACCAATTTACATGTATGATATGCCGTTTCGAAGGTAATCATACACACATTGCAACAAAATTCTTATCTACAATATTTCATAGCATTTGGTGCATCAAAAGTTCATCTAAAGCTTATCAAACCCTAATCCAAGTTCACAAAATCACTAATCATGTTCTTGGAGTTTCCTTAATCAACCTATACATCAAAACGAAGCTAATGATACTAGTAACACTTTTAAAACATGCACTTTAACAATCTAACAACATTTGATCATCCAAAATCAAGGATTTAGCAAGTAATTTTCATATTGAACTAGTTACACCAAAAACAACGAATCGAGCATACAAATTACATACACGACATCACAATGAGCCATAGACACTAATTAACAACTTTATAACTCAAAAATCTCAAGAACACATAAAATTAGTGATTTTAGAAAGTTACCCAAATGAGATGAAGTTGGTATCAAATTGAAGAGGATGAAGAGAGGATTCCAAATATGTATTTTGTTTAGTTGTAAGCTTCCTTGATTGAATTTGGATGATGAATTTATGAATTGGGTTTTGAGAGGATTTGTGGAAGTATTAAAGAAAAATGGAAAAGAAAAAGATAAATGAATGGATGAGGGAGGTTTGACCTCTTTGACCTAGTCAAAGGTTTGGTCCCTTGGCAAGTTTGGTCCCTCTAGTTTTAAAGCGGGTGCGGGAAATAACCAAACGAATATTTTAAAACGCTCGAGTAAACGGGTGACGTTATAATTAAATAACGAGGATATTATGAACGTTAGTTAACGAAAGATACCAAATTAAATGACGAAAAATATTATTTAAAAAAAAAGACGGTGTTAAAATAAATTTAACGGAAAAATGCGGGATGTTACAGAGTTAACGGATCCTTCGAACTCGTTGTCGGAGATGATGATCGGGCTAAAGCGAGACATCCTAAAAGACACGAAAGAACGAAATTAGGCAAGTTCTAAGGAAGAGGTAAAGGCACTAAGTAAAATGTAAAGGAAAGTACTTAAAATCGAGGCAGGAAAGGTTATAGACCTATGGATTACTAAGGCACCCTAACTAACACATAAGGCACACATAAAATGCAATCCTGGTTCTTTATAATAACCTGGCTCTGATACCAATCTGTCACACCCCCTAAATGGGATCGGGGGTCATATGTGACTAACCAATATCATAACATAAGTGTAAAGCGAGAACGACTCTATATGAGACGTTTTAATTAAAAAGCAATGTATTAAAGCAGCGGAAAGTATAATTCATTACAATTGAATCCTTAAAAATGTAAATGTAAACTAAATGTTTTAATGCAATAATATAAATGATAAAATGCAGACTCCAAAAGCAGCAAAGTCCAAATAGCACACATATCTCTAGCAATCTTCACCTGAGACAAAACATGCTTAAAGTGTCAACCAAAAATAGTTGAGTGAACAACATAGGTTTAATAATCATAATAAGTTTTTAGACCACAAGATTTAATTTAGGGTTGACTAATATAAAATCAATCAATAGAATGAAGTGTGCTTACTATTGAAGTGTGTTTATTAATATAATGAATATATTAACAGTGACCATTATTGTCAACAGACAAAGTATGTTTTTTAATATAATGAATATATTAACAATGACCGTAGTATGTTTATTAATATAATGAATATATTAACAGTGACCGTTATAGTATGTTTATTAATATAATGAATATATTAATAGTGACCGTTATTGTCAACAGACAAAGTAAGTTTACTAATATAACAAATTTTATTAGCAGTGACCGTTATTGTTAACAAACAACATGTATATAGTTAACATTTGAGTACTTGTGTCTAATCATTAAACAGTTTAAAAGCAAGCAAGTGTCTCACCCCAAAAGTTCAAAATAAGTAATAAAGATAGTTATAAAAAAATGGGGCTATGAAGTTCACCTTAGTAGCAAGTAAGTAATTCCACGTAAGTTGTATGAACGGAGTATGTAATCGGAGATCTCAACCTAGAGATATAATGTTTAATTAGTTAATGTCTAATAGACATAAAGTTTGTTTATTAATATAGCAAACTATATTAACAGTGACGGTTTTTCGAGAAAAGTTCCTATTTCTCAAAAGTTTCTATTTTTGGAAACCTACTATTTATGGAAAGCTTCCACTTATAGTAAGCTTCTAATTTAAGAAGTTCGGGTTATATTTATTAACAAAGATGTTGTAAAATCTTGCCCAAACTTTGTTGCTATCATGCAAGTCACTCGAATGATCTATTGTTACCAGGCGCCCAGGACTCTTGACCAGAATCTAAGTCTTGGCATTCGAGATCCACAAGCGTGTCCCATAATGGCAACAAGGACCACCCTAGGCCACAAGTAGCGGTGATGTTTGTAGTCTTTGTACGCTATCTTTAATTATAACCTTCACGTTAGGTATATACACATAACAAGTTATTAATATACTTATTAGTTATATATCTAAAAGTGATAATATATTTAATGTAATTAAGTGTTACTATATAGTTAAGTGTATAAGTTATACTAATAATAGTATTATTATTTAATTAATCAACTATTATGTATACTTACCATTATATGTTACATATATAAATATACACCTATGTGATACATACATATATATAATAATATTCTTTATTTATGATCATACATGTTCATAACTATATAGTATATATATATTAGGTGTAGGTGGCACATATATATAAGTGTAAGATGATATATATATATATATATATATATATATATATATATATATATATATATATATATATATATGCACTTATTACTTTTCTTATTATATTTACTAATCTTATGTAACTTACATAATACACATTTATACATACATACACACGTACATATATATATATATATATATATATATATATATATATATATATATATATATATATATATATGCACTTATTACTTTTCTTATTATATTTACTAATCTTATGTAACTTACATAATACACGGATGGTTGAGCAGAGGGGTATAAAATACTATTGAAGTTTACAAGGAAATACTATTAAATACAATACAATTTTACACAAGATATTTATTTATTTATAGAATGGATATACTTAAACCTTGCTACAACACTTATAGGCAGTGTACCTAATCGTAAAGTAGTGTAGTTTTTAGTAAGTCCGGTTCGTTCCACAGGGAAATCTTTAAACAAAGCTTAACGCTATATTAGTTTACTTTTAAAAATACAAATATATATATAAGTAATATTATTATTATAAAGGGGGGGTTTTTTACCGTTTAATGACCGGTTTGTCGATTTTAAAACTTTAGTCGCAGTTAAAACCAAATGTAAAATAATAAAAATAAATACAAGACTTAAATTAAAGCGTAAAGTAAATAACGATAATGAAATTGCGAATAATAAAAGTGCGATAAAATAAACTTGCGATAATTAAAAAGTACGATAATTTAAAGTGCAATTAAATATAATAACAATAAATAAAAGTGCTATAATTAGAAGTGCAATTAAATATAAAATAAAGGAAATTAAATATGAAATAAAAGAATTATGCTTATTTAAACTTCCGTAATCATGATGTTTGACGTGTTGATTTTAGTTTTATGCCCATGGGTTAATTGTCCTTTGTCCAGGATTATTTAATATGTCCGTCTGGTTTTTGTCCATAACAGTCCATCAGTCATAAATATAAAGTGCGAGTGTCCTCGTCAAATAATCCTTATACCCGAAGTTAAATATTCCAACTAATTGGGGACTTAAACTGTAACAAGATTTTAATACTTTGTTTAATAATTACACCATGATGTTGACTGAGTGTAACCCAAGGTTTTAATATTTTGTTATCAATTATACCAAGTGTCCTTGTACATAATTTCACCCCTGTTTTAATTATTCTAGTGGCTATTAATCCATTCCCGTGTCCGGTTAAATGAACGATTATTCGTACATATAAATACCCCGCCCATCGTGTCCGATCGAGTGTATATGGTAATTTATAGGGACGCCCAATTCTAAATCTTTATATTAACATTAACAAACTATCATTTAGTTAAACAAATATAAAGCCCATTAATAGCCCATAATCTAATTTCCACAAGTGTCGTTCTTTTGTCCAAACCCCAATTATGGTACAAAGCCCAATTACCCAATTTTAGTAATTAGCCCAACATCATGATTACTTTGGATTAAATAATCATAATAATAACTTAGCTACGAGACATTAATATAAAAAGGTTGAACATAACTTACAATGATTAAAAATAGCGTAGCGTTACACGGACAGAATTTCAACTTACACCCTTACAATATTCGCTAACATACCCTTATTATTAGGATTAAAATTAAAATTAAAATATAAATTATATATATATATATTTTACGTATATAGATAGAGAGAATGATATATGATGATCATAAAATGCTTAGAATTCGGTTGCTTTTATAGGGACTTTCAAAACTTGGGGCTCCGCGACTCGCGGCATTTTTGGCCTTCAAACTCCGCGAGTCGCGGAGATTGAAATTACATCTCAGTCCCTTTTGGAGTCTTTCTTGCCGACGGTTTTAAATATAAATATAATATATTAAATAATTATAAGAATTATTTAAATATTATATTATATTTATGTGCATAGTTGACTTGTAATTTTTAGTCCGTTGCGTCGAGCGTTGAGAGTTGACTCTGGTCCCGGTTCTGGATTTTCGAACGTCCTTGCATACAATTTAATATCTTGTACTTTGCGTTTTGAATCTTGTACTCTTGTAATTTCGAGACGTTTCTTATCAATAATTGGAACCTCTTTGATTGTCTTTTGTACTTTTGAGCTTTTTGGTCGTTTGCGTCTTCAATTCGTCGAATCTGTCTTTTGTCTTCACCTTTTATTATTTAAACGAATATCACTTGTAAATAGAACAATCGGCAACTAAAAGCTTGTCTTTCTTGAGGAATAATGCTATGAAATATATGTTCGTTTTTAGCATTATCAAATATTCCCACACTTGAGCGTTGCTTGTCCTCAAGCAATATCGTCTTGAAATACTAGAATCACTTCTTTATTCTTCACACTTTGTACATCAGTGATTTCTATACGGTGGTATAAACAATGGTAGTAACGATATGGTTTACAGTCCCACATGACTATAAAAATTTAGATCCATTAAGGAAATTGGATCTTTATGAAAACATTTGATCTTTTGAAAATTAAATCTAGTTTTTACCCTAGATAAGTTTTCCAGAATAATCCTTTACCGGTGTTTGCAAAATATTTTTGTGGGTTTGGTGGGTTTCAGATTTGAAAATTTTAGCTCAAAACTTGCGGTTTTGTGTCACCCACTTGCTAACCTTGTATTTGGGAAGCAACACGTCCAGTTTACTTGCTCCGTATATTACCTTTCGGTAAACTACCGTCCGGTTGTAAAGGAAAGCGTTGAACAAGCAACTGTTAAGGCAATGTCCCCTGACATGCTTTTAATTATGGTCTATAACGTGTCAGACGCAATTACTATCCTTTGTAGGAGCAATACTAAAGCTCACCCTCATAATTTTTCGGTCTGGCACAAGGTCCTGTCTTTGACCACTATGCAACCACCGTTCTTACGGTTGACACCCGATTTGGTTCAGGTGACCTAATGAATTCCAGGTGAATTCCTAGGATTTTACGTTCAATGGTAATGAACGCATTGAAAATCGGGTTTTCAGAAAACAAATCGGTTTATAATTTGATCAAAATATTTTCTCGTTCAAGCTCGAGTTTAGATATCATTGAATTTCATGAGTTTGTAATTCTCAATATTTAAGGTCAATCTCTAGGATTGAGTAATATCAGGCTTAAAAGCTGATTTTTAATCTTTAAGGAGATTATCCTTTCTGGGGATCTGATTCATTAGTCTTATCCAGCTAATTTGCATGGTGCCCCCCCCCCATTGTACGAGATAAATCCTTCTCATGGTTAGGATAAATCTGACCACTTGGCGACCCTGTTTAATGCTGAGGTCCGTGGATTTCCTGCTGAATTTAGTGATGACTTTTCTAGATTTTTCGTCAACCTACAGCTGGTCTGGACGACAACTTCATGACCTAAATCAAGAAGCGCGTGTCTTTTTCGGAAGACTTTACTTCCTTTTAATGATGGAATTGATTCATCGTGTAGATCCATCTCTTCTTTTCTTTCATCGGGTAAAACAGTTTAGTTTAGTCTAAAGCAAAAGTATTTTCAGTTATTTGTTACAGATATATGTGACATATGTTTAAGATAACTTGGTAAATTTTCCCACACTTGGCTTTTATTTTCCTTTTTATCGTCCTCTATTCCATTTTAAATGAATTTTAACATTTTGGTTTGTTTCTCAATTTATGTCCTTTCCGAGGTTACAATTATTTCAGTGTTAAAACCTAGTTTTATCGTTCATAAATATGTATAAACATGATTTTGAGTTCATTTAATTGAAAATTTTGAAAAATTTTACTAGAATTGGGTAGTCAGTATATAAGACTAGGGATGTTCTTTATTATCAGAGAGCACTAGATTCTAATACAACTACTGCTTTACTAGTATTTTTAATGGTATCCAAGTGTATAAAGTAAAAATTTTAAATCCGAAAGAATTTAACCCCTTCCCACACTTAAGATCTTGCAATGCCCTCATTTGCAAGAAATCAGTAACAATTTAAATTATTGAGGGTGATTTGTTTGAAATTGATTAAATTTTACCAAAGTTTCCAAACATATTGGCGTTTGTTTGCTGAATGATAAATGGTGCACATCATTTGATCATTCCGTCTTGTTGTTATTTCACATATATTTTGCATCTTGTCGTCAAAATTAGTTGCTTTTGCTGAACTTAATGCCAGTCTTTGAAAATGCGTTGTTTTACCCTGTTGTGTACATAAGATAAACTGCAAACATATATACATATTTTTGAAGTTTGGTATATTACCCCACATTCAAAAATTATTAAAATCTAAGAATAAAAGTTAGACAATTATAAAAACTATTACAATATTAACAAAAGTATTAAACGTATCAATCATTACAAATTATAAAATAAAAAAAAAATAAAAAAATAAGTAGACTAGGGATGATATTGATACCAATAGGGGTTCCAGGCATAACCATAGGTGCTATAAAATGCTTCGGCAGGGTTATACGTAGGATACGGTGGCTGCATCTCTATAGACCAGGGAGGGAAGATGGGTTTCGGTGTAGGAATATAGTTTCTACCTATATGTTGGCAATGAGCTATGATTTGGTTCTGATGAACTTGCCAATCTTCAAATGCTCTCTGTCTAGCATTTTCGTACTCCTGAGAAGCTATAAACCTTTGCATTTCTTGCATCTCATTTCCCCCTCCTACATTACCTTGCTGTTGGTTTCTCTCAACCTGTGGATGTCTACCATGGTATTGTACTGCGGCATTATTTCGCCTCTTCAAAACTTTCGCACCATGGTATACATTTAAACCTATAGTATCGCAGGGTTCTGGTTCTTCTACTAATAATCCCCCCCCGACTTATATCCACACCGAGATATTCACCAATCAAAGTAATAAAAATACCACCTCCTATTATGCTATGTGGTCTCATCCCCCTAACCATAGCTGATAAATAATAACCCACACAATATGGTATACTTACAGCGCTTTGTGGGTCTCGAATACACATATGGTAAAACAAATCCTGTTCATTTACCTTTTTCTTGTTCTTACCCCTTTGTGTAATCGAATTAGCTAAAAACCTATGAATTACTCTTAATTCAGCTCTATCTATATCCAAATAAGAGTAATTTCCCCCTTTGAAACGGTGATGGCTTGTCATTTGACTCCACACACCGTGTGTATCAAAATTTTCATCTATCTTTCTACCATTTAGTATCAACCCTCTAGAATCGGCAGATGCTAACTCCTCAGGCGTATATATACGTAAAGCCTGAGCCATGTCTAGTAAAGACATGTGGCGCATCGAACCGCCTAACAAAAATCTAATAAAAGAACGATCGGTTAAACTAGCTACCCGATCATTCAACTCTATACTACACAACAATTCTTCACACCATACTTTATATACAGGTCTACGCATGGTGAATAAACGTACCCAGTCATTAAAAGTAGAATTACCATACCTCTGTACAAGTAATTCCCTAATTGGCCTGGCCAATTCTACAGCTTCTAAGGGTCCCCATTCTATGACCCTCGGTACCTCAACAACCTTAGAATGAAGAGTATGCAAACCCCTTTGGTACTTTGGATAATCTATCCAAAGTCTGTCAAATCTCAGGTTCGGGTGCAAATCTTCCAAGTGCATATCAGAAAAGGTCATGACTGGATGAGGTATATCCTGCTTGTAGTAGTTATCCACCTCCTGTTGTTCCACATTCTCAGCAGGAGCATTGCGGGCTTGGGATGAAGATTCACCCCTTTCAGTCTGCAAAACACATCAAACACAATTTTTGTGCATCCAAATATGCATTAGTGTCAGCAAAATCATCAATCAAAATAATTACAATGACATGATCAATTTATATCAAACTTAAGCTCATTTTCATATTTTCATCAAATCTACACTTTCTCAAATAAGCATATACGAAAATGTTTGCCAAGTTCATAAGCATTCAACTCAAATAACATGTCAAAATAATCATTACTAGCAATTAAACAAGTTTCAAATGGCATTATCTCTCAAAAATCAAGTTCATGAATTTTAGACTTGAAAAAGTCCACTTTAATTCTCAAAATCATGTTTAGGCTCAAAGTTTGGATCATTTAACTACCTAGACATGTTACACTACTTAATTTAGCAACAATTCATGACAAAAATCAGCCATAACCTGTTTATATCAAAAAGCCCCAAATTTGCTCAAGAACACAAACCCTAGATTACTCAAAATTTGAAGTTTAAGGCTTCTAATCATGTTAAACAACATCAATCTAGGTTATACAAGCATAATACATAAACAATTTAAGCCTAATTACACTAAAAAGCATCAAAATCAAATTGGGGAAAAATTTGCTCAAGAACACCAAATTTCGGATTAAATGGTGTTTAGGTGTAGAAATTTACCGTTTTTCTTGAGTAATTCCTTGATAGCATCCTTCTCAACATGATTTTAGTAAAAAATTTGGTGATTAACGGTTAAAAATTGTGATTTTGGGGTGTATTTTTCGGTTTTTTTGTGCAGTTTTTCGCTGTATTTTTTTTCTGTTTTGGGTTGTGTGGACTGAGACTGATCGTTCAGCTCTTTTTATTTTTTTCTGATTTTCGGTCCTCCCGCGACTCGCGGTGTTTGGACCCTTCAAACTCCGCGAGTCGCGGAGTTTGGTATATATATATATTTTTTTTTATAATCTTTAACTTATAAAACAATTAAGTAATTAATTTTAAAATTTTGTTTCCCTTGTTATTTAGGACGAGGTCGTTTCGGATCGATGTCCTAGTCCGTCCTTCGACAAAATTTTAAAATTTGTCTTTTTGTAGCGATTTTTGGCATACTTTAATTCAATAAGATTAAAAATAATGATAATAAAAGTTCTCGTCCCTCCCTCGGGTAAAGTAATTTCGGTTCAAAGACCTAGTCTTCAACTTACGACGAATTTTAAAAATCATATTTTTAACTTAATGAGATAAAGTAAATTTTTGTTTTTAAATTCACACAACTTAAATATGAAATTCAAAATTAATATTAAAAATTCACACCAAACTTAAAATTTAAAATGCATAAAATTAAAAATTCATATTTTAAAAATAAAAAATTCACACCAATCTTAATTTAAAAATTCATATTATAAATTCACACCAAACTTATATTAATTTTTCAAATATTTACAATTTTAAATATATTGTTTTTACAAAGTTTACAATATTAATTTAAGATTTATATATTAATTTTAAAAACATGGTAAAAAATAAAATTAAAAATCTTTTTGGCTTTTTATCCCACTTTAATCAATCAAATATTATCAAAAATATGCGTCCCTCTTTTCGGTAAAGTAATTTCGGTTCCAAGACCTAATTTAACTCATGACGAATTTTTGAAATATTTTGGGTTGATTGATTAAAGATATTTATACCTTAAGAATAAACGTTAAATTTCGCAGTGATGTAATAAATTTTTGAATGATATCAATAATTTCGGTCGCCAAACCTAATTTTATTCAATACCAATTTAATACTTTTTAGTGAACAAATTAGCGTTTATTATCAAAAGGTTAAAAATAAAAATAAATAAAATAAAAACTGTACAAACATACCTGTGAAATAGATTTCTTAGTTATATGATCTATCCCATTCATAAGATAGTCGGTTTAATTGGTTTTCCATGGCTACATAGGCGTAACCTCGAGCATTCAGTGTCTTTTCTTCTAAACATATGAACGGTCCGTCTCTGCATAAAGTAACAAATTCGGTGTTTGAATAGGTTTGATTATTTGAACATTTACCTCCATGTGACCATTTTTCGCATTTGTGACATCTTTCTAGGTGTCGTGCTCTTCTTTTCGCTGCGGATTTTGATTTTCCTTTACCAAATTGTAACTTATTATCTTCACATCTGGATTCTTTTCTAACTCCGTCCATTCTTTCTCTGATTACTGATACTATTTCACTCGGTAGTATGTTATTATTACGTTTAGTGATCAAAGCGTGTAGCATTAGACCATGGTTTAGTTCACAGGCAGTCTTCATTTTGTAAAAACCTAAAAAAAATAAAAATTCAGAATGGGGGGAGAAGACTAGTTCTTTAGGGTCTGCTAGGGAAAGACCATTCGGGTTCCATTTTCGAGAACTACACGAAAACAGACAATCTAACTCTAACAGAAATACATATTATCCTTTAAAGATTTGATTCTCCCCACACTTAGTTAGCTGTGGTGTCGAAATTGTGATTAACTTCGTTGTCAACTTCCATCGGACCATGTACGTAATGTTTAACTCTGTGACCATTAACTTTAAATTCATTCCCATTTGAATTTATCAATTCTACTGTTCCGTATGGGAAAACTCTTTTGACTATGAATGGTCCAGACCATCTTGATTTCAATTTTCCAGGAAATAGCTTGAATCGTGAATTGAAAAGAAGAACTCTGTCTCCTTCCTTAAATTCTTTTGAACTTCTGATTCTTTTATCATGCCATTTTTTCGTTCTTTCTTTATAGATTAACGAATTTTCGTATGCTTCATGTATTAATTCTTCTAATTCGTTTAGTTGACTTAATCGTAGACGTCCGGCTTCATGTAAATCAAGATTACATGTCTTCAAAGCCCAAAATGCTTTGTGCTCAATTTCTACTGGAAGATGACATGCTTTTCCATAAACAAGTCTAAAAGGTGTGGTTCCAATTGGAGTTTTGTAGGCTGTTCTAAAAGCCCAGAGTGCATCCTCCAATTTAATGGACCATTCCTTTGGATTTGATCCTACGGTTTTCTCTAGAATACGTTTTAAAGCTCGGTTGGTATTTTCAACTTGTCCACTTGTTTATGGATGATATGCGGTGGAGATTTTATGAGTTACTCCACATCTTTTAAGAACTTTCTCAAGTTGATTATTACAGAAATGAGTACCCCGATCACTTATTAAAGCTTTCGGTGTTCCAAACCTTGCAAAAAGACGTTTTAAAAAGTTGACTACAACTCGTGCATCGTTAGTTAGGAGAGCTTGTGCTTCCACCCATTTAGATACATAATCAATGGCTACGAGTATATATAGATTATTATGAGATTTTGGAAATGGACCCATAAAGTCAATACCCCAAATGTCAAATACTTCACATACTTGGATGACATTTTGTGGCATTTCATCACGTTGACTTATTTTTCCGGCCCTTTGACAAGCATCACAGGATTTGCAAAGAAGGTGTGCGTCTTTGTAAATTGTAGGCCAATAGAATCCAGCATCATAAACTTTTCTTGCTGTTAGTTGAGGCCCATAATGCCCTCCTGTTGGTCCTGTGTGACAATGGTTTAATATTTTACTAGCTTCATCTCCAAATACACATCGGCGTATTATTCCATCGGGACAACTTTTAAACAGATGTGGATCTTCCCAAAAATAGTATTTTATATCACTGAAGAATTTCTTCCGTCTTTGGTACGATAATCTTTTTTCAAGGAATCCACATACTAAATAGTTTGCATAGTCTGCAAACCATGGAATTTCATTATAATCTATCTTCAATAGATATTCATCAGGAAAGTTGTCTTGTATGGCCGATTCATTTAGAACTTCTAATTCGGGATTTTCAAGACGAGAAAGATGATCAGCGGCGAGATTTTCTGCTCCTCTTTTATCTCGGATTTCAATGTCAAACTCTTGTAAGAGTAAGATCCAACGGATTAATCTTGGTTTAGCATCTTGTTTTGAAAATAGGTATCTAAGAGCAGAATGGTCGGTATAGACCACCGTTTTTGCTAGAACGAGATATGATCGAAATTTGTCAAAAGCAAAGACAATAGCAAGGAGCTCTTTTTCAGTAGTTGTATAGTTCGTTTGTGCTCCTTGTAACGTCTTACTAGCATAATATATAGGTTGAAATCGTTTTTCAATCCTTTGTCCTAAAACGGCTCCCATTGCAAAATCACTTGCATCGCACATTAGTTCAAATGGTAGATTCCAATTTGGTGTTATCATGATCGGTGCATTAGTGAGTTTCTCTTTAAGAATATTAAAAGATTTGATACACTCATCTGAAAAGATGAATGGAGCATCTTTTTCTAGGAGTTTATTCATAGGAGTGGCAATTTTAGAAAAATCTTTTATGAAACGTCGGTAAAAATCGGCATGCCCTAGAAAACTCCTAACTCCTCTAACATTGGTGGGATGTGGAAGTTTATCAATTACATCTACTTTAGCTCTATCCACTTCAATTCCTTCTTTTGAAATTTTATGTCCAAGAACGATGCCTTCTTTAACCATGAAATGGCATTTCTCCCAATTAAGTACTAGATTTGATTTTTTGCATCTAATTAGCATTCGTTCAAGATTAGCTAGACATGATTCAAATGTATCACCGAAGACTGAAAAGTCATCCATGAATACTTCCATGCATTCTTCTATCATGTCGTGAAAAATCGCCATCATACACCTTTGAAAGGTTGCAGGGGCGTTGCAAAGTCCAAATAGCATGCGTTTGTAAGCAAAAGTACCATAAGGGCACGTGAATGTGGTTTTCTCTTGATCTTCGGGTGCTATTGGAATTTGAAAATATCCGGAAAATCCATCTAGAAAACAATAGTAACTATTTCAGGCTAATCTTTCCAACATTTGATCTATGAAAGGTAAGGGAAAGTGATCTTTTCTGGTGGCGTCATTTAATTTTCTATAATCAATACATACACGCCATCTTGTTACAGTTCTAGTAGGAATAAGCTCATTTTTCTCATTTGTAATGACAGTCATGCCACCCTTCTTAGGAACGCATTGAACTGGGCTTACCCATGGACTATCAGAAATTGGATAAATTAAACCTGCATCTAGCAGTTTAATAATCTCTTTCTTAACTACATCTTGCATATTAGGATTTAGTCTTCGTTGGCGTTGCACATACGTTTTATGACCTTCTTCCATAAGGATTTTATGTGTGCAATACGAAGGACTTATTCCTTTAATATCATGAATCTTCCATGCAATGGCTGGTTTATGAGCTTTCAACACAGAAATGAGTTGTGATTTCTCATTTTCAGTAAGAGAAGACGATATCATTACAGGTAATTCAGATTCACCATGTAAATAAGCGTATTCCAAATGGTTTGGAAGTGGTTTTAACTCTAATTTCGGAGGTTCTTCTATCGATGATTTGTATCGATATCTGTCTTCTTCTTTTAGCATTTGAATTTCTTCTGTTGTTGGTTCATATCCATTAGCTATAAGTGTAGCTAACATTTCAGCTTCATCAATTTGTTCATTACCTTCTCCTAAAGAACATTCTCCTGTTCCTTGTAATTCTGGAAATTCTTCTAATAATTCTGCATGTGCATCTATAGTTTGAATATAATAACATGTATCATCTGCAGATTGTGGTTGTTGCATTGCTCTATCAACTGAAAAGGTAACACTCTCATCCTCTATACTTAGGGTCAGTTTCTTACCGAACACGTCTATCATTGCTTTAGCCGTATTTAAGAATGGTCTTCCTAATATGAGAGGAACTTGAGAATCTTCTTCCATGTCCAAAACAACAAAATCTACTGGAAATACTAAAGTACCAACTTTAACTAGCATGTTCTCCATTATCCCTCTAGGATATTTTATTGATCTATCGGCTAGTTGTATGCTTATTCTGGTTGGTTTCAATTCTCCAAGGTCTAGTTTAGCGTATAGTGAATACGGCATTAGATTTATACTAGCACCTAAGTCTGCCAATGCTTCTATTGAACTAAGACTACCCAGAAAACATGGAATTGTGAAACTTCCTGGATCAGATAGTTTTTCTGGTATCTTATTTAACAGCACTGCTGAACAATTAGCATTCATAGTAACAGCCGAGAGTTCTTCCATTTTCTTTCTATTTGAGATTAGATCTTTCAAGAATTTAGCATATCTAGGCATTCCTGAAATCAGATCAATGAAAGGAAGATTTACATTTATCTGTTTAAACATATCCAAGAATTTGGATTGCTCGACTTCAAGTTTCTCTTTCTTCATTTTACTCGGGTAAGGAAGTGGTGGTTGGTATGGTTTAACATAAGGTTTATCCTTAGCTGTGTTATCTTCATTAACCTTTTCAACTACCGGTTCTTTTTCCTTATCTTGATCAGGTTGTGGTTCTTGTGGAGTAGGAATAGCTTCATCAGAAGTTTCAGGTATTTCAGGTGGTTTAAGTGTTGTACCACTTCTTGTGGTAATAGCTTTAGCTGTTTCATTTCGGGGGTTAGCATTTGTATCACTAGGTAGACTTCCCGGTTTTCTTTCACCTATTAACCTTGCTAGGTTACTTACTTCTTGTTCCAGATTTTGAATAGAAGCTTGTTGATTTCTAAATGCTTGAGCATTTTGTTCATTAGTTTGTTTTTGAGATGTGAAAAACTGCGTTTGAGTTTCAACTAGCTTCGTCATCATATCTTCTAAATTCGGCTTTTTATCATCGGTTTGTTGTGGTGGTTTATTTTGAAAATTAGGTCTTTGCTGGTTGTAAGTATTATTGGATACTTGTTGATTGCTAGGACCTTGTTGGTTGTTGTATGGAATATTTCTGTTATAACTCTGGTTTTGATTGTAAATCGGTCTTGGCGGTTGATAATTATTCTGATAATTATTTCCAGGCCTTTGGTTTATGTATGAAATATTCTCTCTTTGTTCCATTGTTAATTCAATACTGAGACAATCTTTTGTCAAATGTGGTCCTCCACACTGCTCACAACTAATTCGTATTGAGTGAATATCCTTAGTCATCTTTTCCATTCGTCTCTCGACAGCATCTATCTTTGCGGAAATGGAATCTAAGTCATGGCTAGAATCGGCTCTAGCTGCTTTAGATGATCTAACGATATCTTTTTATTGGTGCCACTCATGTGAGTGGGAAGCAGTGTTATCAATAATTTTGTAAGCATCAGTTTCGGTTTTCTTCATAATAGAACCACCAGCTGCTATATCTATGTCTTTCCTTGTAGTGATGTTGCATCCTTGGTAGAATATTTGTACTATTTGACAGGTGTCTAAACCATGTTGAGGACATCCTCTTAATAACTTTCCATATCTTGTCCACGCCTCATATAGAGTTTCATTTGGCTTCTGTGTAAACGTAACAATTTCTGCTTGAAGTCTTACGGCTTTAGATGCCGGAAAGAATTGTTTAAGAAATTTGTCAACTAAAACATCCCATGTATCAATCGCCCCTTCAGGTAATGATTCCAACTAATCTTTGGCTTCTCCCTTTAAAGTCCAGGGAAATAACATGAGATATATCTGTTCATCCTCCACTTCTCGGATTTTAAATAGTGTGCAGATCCTATTAAAGGTACGTAAATGTTCATTTGGATCTTCCTTCGGCGCACCACTAAATTGGCATTGATTAGTCACCATGTGTAGAATTTGTCCTTTGATTTCATAATCTGGCGCATTAATGTCTGGATGAGTAATTGCGTGACCTTGGCCAGTGTGTTTAGCTCTCATTCGGTCTTCCATACTTAAAGGTTCCAGATTCTCCATAATTGAATTTGTTGAATCTGAATCACTAGAGGATTCTGATTTAATGGTTCGTTCCTCAACAATCTCTGTTTGAATGATTGGTGCTTCCGGAGGAAAGTTTAGTGGTTCAGGATCTACGAACCGTTCCTGAATATTCTCCGGATTCTCAATTGTGAGGTCGGGTTCAAAAAATGGATTATCGGAAATTTGAACTGAAGTACTTGGTCGACTGGATGACGATTCTAAAGAAAAATCAACGGCAGTAATATTTGCTAAATGTCTTGATCTAGTTACAGGTGGTGAACGTACAAAAGGTGGTGAACGTCTTGCTCGGTGCATTCACTGAATATCCTATTAGTTTTTAAAAGGAAAGAAAAATTATAATAAGTTATCCAATCAATAGACTTTTCTGATTTTGCCCACGTTTTGAATAGCCAAAAGATGCAGCAGAGGGGCAGGATTCGTTTGGTCTCAATATAATTGCGGACTGTTTGGCTTCAATAACCCGGTCCACGTACAAATCCAACTATTACTACGAACCAGAAAATTTTGATGTCTATCAATTTAACCACTTAAAATAAATTTTCGTAATTTTAAGAAATTTAGATAAGAAGTAGAATAAAAATCTATGTCCTAAAACTAGAATAGCGAGAAATAAGAAAGAAAAAGAGTTCGTCGGAAAAAGGTCGAAAAAGAAAAATGGTTGAAAAATAAAAGGTGACGGAAAAATAAAAGAAACTTATAAAACTTAAAACACTTGACTAACCTAACCTTATTACTACAACTAACTTAAAATTATAATCGCAAATTGAGATAACTAATTGGAATGATAATTGGTACATAGTAAAAGGTGTCTAAAAATATTAAAGCTTACAGGAAAAACTATATCCCAAATGGAAATAACTTAAAAAGAAACTAAAACTTAAAAAGGCGTCGCAAAATTCTAAAGCACCTAAATCTTAGTCTAAAGAAAAAGCACTTAAGTGATTTTACGGCAAAGCCTAAAAATCTAGAAGTAAAAATAACTATGGCAAAAACTAAGTTTAAAACTAAATATGAGCTAAAAATACAAATATTACGCTAAAACGATTAAAAAGGGACAAAATATAAAAGTATACAAAAAGTTGTAAAAAGTACAATTTTTATAAAAATATTATTTTTATATTATTTATTTATTAAAACTACTAATTTTACAAATTAATTAAACTAATTTAACTAAATAAAACAAATTAAATAAAAAGAAATTTTAAAATAAAACTTAATTATAATAATAATAGATAATTAGGGTTTTATATTAATAATTATTATAATTACCCGTAATTAATGCTTGATTAGGGTTCTGGTCAGCTGTGTCAGACGGTCTCCGCGACTTGCGGTATTCAAAACTTCAAACCCCGCGACTCGCGGGGTTCCAAAATTCAGCTGACAGGTTTAAAATTCGACGCGTTTTTCTTTTTCTTTTTTTATTTTTTCTAATTTTCTGTTTTTATATAAATAAAAGATATTTAAATAAAACTTATATTTTTATAAACTAAAATAAAAATAAAGAAACTTATAAAACTTTTAACAAACTCTTAAAAATATATAAATTTTTGTTTTTCTTTTTATATTTTCGAATATTTAAAACGTACTTTTATAAAAACGAATTTTAATAAAAGTAAAATAAAAATCTTTTTTTTTTTATATTAGCGTTGCGCTTCCGGCGTTTAAGAAGTTCCCCGGCAGCGGCGCCAAAAAAATACTTGATGGTTGAGCAGAGGGGTATAAAATACTATTGAAGTTTACAAGGAAATACTATTAAATACGATACAATTTTACACAAGATATTTATTTATTTATAGAATGGATATACTTAAACCTTGCTACAACACTTATAGGCAGTGTACCTAATCGTAAAGTAGTGTAGTTTTTAGTAAGTCCGGTTCGTTCCACAGGGAAATCTTTAAACAAAGCTTAACGCTATATTAGTTTACTTTTAAAAATACAAATATATATATAAGTAATATTATTATTATAAAGGGGGGGTTTTTTACCGTTTAATGACCGGTTTGTCGATTTTAAAACTTTAGTCGCAGTTAAAACCAAATGTAAAATAATAAAAATAAATACAAGACTTAAATTAAAGCGTAAAGTAAATAACGATAATGAAATTGCGAATAATAAAAGTGCGATAAAATAAACTTGCGATAATTAAAAAGTACGATAATTTAAAGTGCAATTAAATATAATAACAATAAATAAAAGTGCTATAATTAGAAGTGCAATTAAATATAAAATAAAGGAAATTAAATATGAAATAAAAGAATTATGCTTATTTAAACTTCCGTAATCATGATGTTTGACGTGTTGATTTTAGTTTTATGCCCATGGGTTAATTGTCCTTTGTCCTGGATTATTTAATATGTCCGTCTAGTTTTTGTCCATAACAGTCCATCAGTCATAAATATAAAGTGCGAGTGTCCTCGTCAAATTATCCTTATACCCGAAGTTAAATATTCCAACTAATTGGGGACTTAAATTGTAACAAGATTTTAATACTTTGTTTAATAATTACACCAGGATGTCGACTGAGTGTAACCCAAGGTTTTAATATTTTGTTATCAATTATACCAAGTGTCCTTGTACATAATTTCACCCCTGTTTTAATTATTCTAGTGGCTATTAATCCATTCCCGTGTCCGGTTAAATGAACGATTATTCGTACATATAAATACCCCGCCCATCGTGTCCGATCGAGTGTATATGGTAATTTATAGGGGCGCCCAATTGTAAATCTTTATATTAACATTAACAAACTATCATTTAGTTAAACAAATATAAAGCCCATTAATAGCCCATAGTCTAATTTCCACAAGTGTCGTTCTTTTGTCCAAACCCCAATTATGGTACAAAGCCCAATTACCCAATTTTAGTAATTAGCCCAACATCATGATTACTTCGGATTAAATAATCATAATAATAACTTAGCTACGAGACATTAATATAAAAAGGTTGAACATAACTTACAATGATTAAAAATAGCGTAGCGTTACACGGACAGAATTTCGACTTACACCCTTACAATATTCGCTAACATACCCTTATTATTAGGATTAAAATTAAAATTAAAATATAAATTATATATATATATATATATATTTTACGTATATAGATAGAGAGAATGATATATGATGATCATAAAATGCTCAGAATTAGGTTGCTTTTATAGGGACTTTCAAAACTTGGGGATCCGCGACTCGCGGCATTTTTGGCCTTCAAACTCCGCGAGTCGCGGAGATTGAAATTACAGCTTAGTCCCTTTTGGAGTCTTTCTTGCGTTTTAAATATAAATATAATATATTAAATAATTATAAGAATTATTTAAATAGTATATTATATTTATGTGCATAGTTGACTTGTAATTTTTAGTCCGTTGCGTCGAGCGTTGAGAGTTGACTCTGATCCCGGTTCCGGATTTTCGAACGTCCTTGCGTACACTTTAATATCTTGTACTTTGCGTTTTGAATCTTGTACTCTTGTAATTTCGAGACGTTTCTTATCAATAATTGGAACCTCTTTGATTGTCTTTTGTACTTTTGAGCTTTTTGGTCGTTTGCGTCTTTAATTCGTCGAATCTGTCTTTTGTCTTCACCTTTTATTATTTAAACGAATATCACTTGTAAATAGAACAATCGGTAACTAAAAGCTTGTCTTTCTTGAGGAATAATGCTATGAAATATATGTTTGTTTTTAGCATTATCATACACATTTATACATACATACACACGTACATATATATACATATATACACATACATATACACGTATGTATATATTTACATATACACACACACATATACCTACAATGTATACATGCACATACGTACGTATGCATGCATGCATGTACATCACGATCATTATTACTTCCTAATCAAGATTCATGCTCGTAAAATCATATCTTTTATTCATATTCATAACCTAATAACATGATACTACATAATTAACCATACAATATTCATCAAGCCTAATCTTTATTAACCATAATTATTATTATTCAAAACTTTTAACCCTAATCTTAATATTCATATCCAATAATCATGATCATAACCTTTATCTTCAACTATTAATATTTACTAGCTTATTAATCAATAACCCTAATCTTTCATTATAACAACTAATTAATCTTCTAACTTATTCACTTACATAAAATCATAATCCTTTTATTTGTATTAACCATATTATTAACATAATACTTACAATCTAACATGTTAAATCTTATTAATCATAATCTTTTAATCTTATTCAATAAGTTAACAAGTTATTACTACAAGATTTATGATCATAATTTAATTTAATCATACTCAATCTCATTACTAATATTCATAATACTTATAAGCATCTTAAAAGTAATAGATTAAAACAAGATTAAACTAGAGTTTTAGACTACCTTATGAGGAATGAGACTAAGATTTGATGATGATGATGATGTGAAGCTGAAACAGAAACCAGTAGCAGCAGCAACAACGACCCAATTGAGGTGTTTTTGGGTCTGTTTTGGTTCGACGGCATAACAGCAACACAGCAGGTACAGCAGGCGATTGTAGGGCTATTTTGGTGGAGTTATATGTCGACTGCACAGCAAGAAACAGGCTGCCTTGGGTAGTCGATTACAACAGAAAATTGGAGCAGGATGGGTGACGATTGGCAAGAGGGTTTTGTGAGGGTGTTTCTAGTCGACAGAAAAGGGAGGGAAACAAGCTGTAAACTGTCGACTAATTTGCAGCAGAATTAGAGGTTTATTTGTGGTGAGAATTATGGAAAAACTTGAGGGTTTTTATAGGGAAACAAATCATGTGTTAGGTTTCCTAATCCCACTCAATTACTTGGTGATCAAGAACTCTAATTTGCATTAGACTAGGATTTATGAAAGCTTAGAGATCAAGTTTTCTCCCTAATACCTAAACAGCCGATTTTATTTGTAATTAATATGCTTATATTTTTTTATACGACATTCTTATTATTTATTTATGTATTTTATTTATTTTTTATTATTAGAGTTACATTTTATTTAATTATTAACCCCTAACCATTTATTAATTTAACTTGACTCTAATTAGTTTATATTGGTTTTTATAGGTTATATAATATCACTTTTAATAATACATATAGCTTTATAAATATAAAGACACAGAAACACATAAACTTTATATTAACAGAAAATATTGATCAACCATACTATTTAATCAAAGTTTGTTAAACAAGGTTTACGATTACAAACAGTCCTAATAATGGAACAGTAGAAATTGAAATGAAAAATTGTGGGTCGTCATATATCATATTTAAGAAATTGGTTGAATCTAATTATGAAATGCTATAATATTACTAATACAGATTAATACGTTACCATTCCCTCAAAATTACTATTAAAAATCGTTCGGTAGTTTTTCTTATGATTTTATATGAATAAATGTGTGTATGAATATATACTATAATAATAGTACATGTGTGTATGAACAAATGTCTGTATTTTTTTTAATAATCGTAGTAGTATATAAGAGTACATATCAAATAGGAATTAAATTGTGTAAAATTAAGTTTAGTAATTTTTTTAAATTAAATGGGTAGATATGATAGTTTTAATATTTAAATTGGGTATATATAATATTATATGATTTACTTGAGTAAATATGTGATTTTAAAAGTTGATAAGGGTATATATGAATAATTGTGACATGTGAAAATTATATTTGGCTTAATATACAATATTTAAGGTGTTAATGACATGTAACATAATCAAATCTCTCTTTTTGTATAAATAAAAATATATAGATAGATAGAAAGATAGATAGATAGATAGATATATAGATATAGAAGATATATAGATGTTTATTATTAAATAACAAAAATAATGGATAATATCAAATTGAGATTATCCAAGTTTTAAATAGATGTGTCACAATAATAGTACTCTGTGTATATTTATATTTTATATTTATTAACATATTGTTCTAAATAAAAAATCTAGGATACATACGAATTAATAATTAAATATTTTTCAATCATTAACTATTTTAAGGGTATTTTTGGTAAATAAATTATAAATCTTTAATTATAGCATTATAATTCTAAAAAATTTAAACAGATAACTATATTATAGGAGTATTGATGATTATATTTTGTGTAATCTAATGATTAAAATTTAATTCTAAATGATATATATATATATATATATATATATATATATATATATATATATATATATATATATATATATATATATATATATATATATATATATATATATATATATATATAAGGCCAAACTTTATTAAAAAGAATAAATATACAGGGGGGATTATAAGCCCAATTTACATTGCAAAAGACAACAGAGGCTCGATGAAAAACTAATATACACACTATTATACACAAAGGAGCAGAAAGTAAGCATACAATGACTCAAGAATAATTATGTTTGCAGGATAAAAAGCTTTCGTCTACCGGTTGCTAACATAAGAGGAACAACTTGTGCACAGCAAGCTGGGTTAGAAGTCGAGGCACAGTGCTGAAGGACAGCGACAAAGTATCTGATTCTTTACCACTTAGCCCATACCCATGAAAAAAACGGAAGAGTCAAGCAAAAAAAACTGCAAATTAACCAATACCTTCCTTAGGAGGGAATGTATCGAACCATCTTGGGTTAGTGATCCATTTAAGCCAATCTAAATTACCTTTCTTCCAACGAGCATTGATCCATTCATAACTTTTAACTTGAATATCAGAGATAATTTTTGAGGTACCAAGATACCGAAAACACGATCATTGTGATTTCGTCAAATAAAATAACTCGTGACCCAGACGACGACTTGGCATAAGGACAGTCTTAAATTTGAGTTTAGATGGGGATTCGAACACTAGGAAAGATCTGCTATGCAAGAAATAATTTGTTTGTCCAAATTCCACCACTTATAAATTCTATTCCAAATGTCTATGGAATTTTTACACGATAAAAGTGTATGATGGAGAGTTTCCTAGTCGTCGTCACATACCGGGCACCTAGTTGAATGGAGGTCGATGCCTCTTTTGTCGAGTTCAATTCTAACCGGAAGCTTGTTTTGTTTTGCTCTCCATATAATAATCCCAATTTTTTGACGTACAAATGGGTTGAGTACTGTGGGAGCCGAAACAGAAGGGGGAGGAGCAGCAAGCGAATTCAGTAGGTTCATAAACGAACCTGTGGTAAAAATTCCAATAGGTTATGCTTCCAGTTCCACGAGACATTTGGTGAGCTTGAAAAGGTGAAATTATTCAAAGCTTCTGATAAAGCTATGAATTCATCCTCAGCGCGCCACCTAGGCTGCACTTGCCAGGCCGATTCGAATTTAATGGTGTCCTCAACCCGACTGATTCGGTTTGCAATAGAAACATTCTTGTCTAGTTCAAGCCTAAACAGTCTCGGATAAGCTTCACTTAACGGTGTATCGCCAAACCACTTGTCATTCCAAAAGCTCGAGTCAACACCATTAGTCCATTACCTACATCCTTAACAAACACATTAGAAATATTACACCCTAACTTGATTAGGGCGTGATCAATTTTAATGATGTTTAACCATGTTCTACCCGAAAAAATTTTCAATTTGTTTTCAGGAAGAGCAGAAATACAACCCAATCCACCACTTTGCCCGTATATGCTTTTAATTACCCGAACTCAAAATGAATTTCTATTAGTTAAAAATCTCTATCACCATTTTGCTAAAAGAGAAAGATTTTTTAGCTTTAAAGAACAAACATTTAATCCACCAAATTCATTAAAATTTGATTCCAATTTACTTAAGCCATTTTCCTATCGTCACAAGAACCGCCCCAAAAGAAGTCTCGACGCATACCTTCGAGTTCCTCAATAAACCCCAACGGGGCTTTAAAAAGCGAGAAGTAATATTGCGGGAGGCTACTTAGGACCGATTTGATTTTATTTTCATATATAGTAAAAATAAAGATAAAGATTCTCTTCCCGTTATTATACAACTATATATATATATATATATATATATATATATATATATATATATATATATATATATATATATATATATATATATATATATATATATATATATATATATATATATATAATTGTATAAAAGAATAAGGATTCATGCATATACTAGACAAATATTCTAATCACGTTTTATTTTCTCTCTTTTCCGTGTTTTTTTAGGAATATCACATCTATCTATTTCTAGTAGTTTCTATTAAAATCCTATAATAATGATTTTATTATTAAGCTAATTCCTTTGTTAAGAAAAAATTAAAAAAGAAAAGAAAAAAATCCAAGCCCTTAAGGTGATGTCATTAATATAATTAATAACTAATTAAATTAAATCTACTTATTTATTTATTTTATATTTTTTTGGAAAAAAAAATTCACTCTCATTAATTATTATTATATTATTATTAAAATTCAAATATGAGTTCTTTTTACGAGATTAATTAATTTATATATGTATACGAAATACACGTCTCAATAAAAGGTTCTAATGTAGGCTTTTATGACAAGAAAAATAGTAATTGTGATAAAAATTGGAAGATGATGGTGAGAGAATAAATGTATTTTTTTTTTTTTTTTTTGAAAAGCAATGAAATATATATTATTATGTACAACAATATTTACACTTAGAGGGGTGGCAGGCACTTGAAGCCAAACCACACCCAACATTCACATGGCATAAATTATATATACATGGACATATACACGAAGGCTATTTTAAAACACGTTAGCAAATCTCAGCATGACAAAGAATTACATGATGAAGCCTTATCCCGATAAATAAATGTAGTTCATTTATTTCGACCAAGTTAAGTACTTCAATGTGTTTGTAAAAACAACGAGAAGTTCCTTAGTCGGAATCCGTCGGGTCATTAAACTAAATGACTTTAGCGTTGAAATTCACTTAATACCTAAAATATACCATTAAACTGTTTCGTTTAAATAAACTCGTGATTTCACGGGTCATTTCACTAGTAAATAGTAATTTACTAAAGTAACACCAAAAGAATTAATGATCACTGAATACATCAAATATAAAAAAAACTACGTACATGTAACAAACAAAACCTATCTAAATGGAAACATGCCTCTTGCAATCTTGATCAACAATTCCCCAACTAGTCACATTAACAGCAATGGAACAGTTCAATGTCAACGTCACATGTCTCTTAATAATATTCATTATTTTAACCCTACCATTAATCTTCGTATAACTATTAACATTCAAAATCCCCATTGCTACATCATTCAAAAACATTTGGTTCCTAGTCACCTCGGCCACCATCACATCGAACGTCACATTCAATCTTATCGTCCTTCGAGCTTTAGCAACTCCACGTGGAACGTTCGCTAATCCAATTAACATATCATTGTATACAAGACTTGAATTCGACTTATCATATTTGAATGCGGCCACGTTTGTGTTTTTAAGAGAAACGTCTGCCACGACAGTTAGATTAGTGATCATTTGACTCGTTGAGTTGAGTCGGTCAAGTCCTTTGATGGTGACTGAGTTCATCTTGATTTTAGGGTTTTTGACATGAAGAATTGTGAACCCTAGAACTAGTAATATAACCGCGATTATGAGGATTACGGCTGTTATGATGCCACAAATGACGGTGGATTTATGGAAGCCTTTGCGTTGTTTTCGTAATTCGGTGGATAACGCTTCATCGAATTGGATTATGGGAGATGAAGTTAGAGGTTTTTCTTGATTGTCCTGTGGCATGAAAGTATTAAGGTTTGGTTGTGACATGATTAGTTGATTAATGGTGTGATGGTGATGAAGGGATGAGAATTAATTGGTTATATGTATTGGATATTTAGTGTTGAATTTTGACCGTTTACTTGGAGTTTGGTCGATGCCAAAAAGATGAACTTTCTTTTTTTGTTTTAACGTATAGACCGGATAATCTTAGACTTATTTGATTATGCTATTGATAATGATGATGTTTGAATTGGTCGTATTTTCAACATATTGTATTGTATTCGGTTTACGCGTTTATATTGAAATAACAGTATAACACTCACTTACCACTCTTTTATGGTTGTCAATAAGAGTTTTCACCAAAGGTTAGAAATAAAAAGATCAAAAAATAATTACCGAATACGGAGTATAATCTAATCAAATCATACATATTTGAATGATAGTAATTATTTTGTTAGAATAGCCTGAAAAGAGCAAGTATTATTCATTAGAAAATTGGTGAAAATGCCCACACAAAAAATTCAGAGAGTTTGACAATATGTTTTTAGAATCACGAAATAGCAAAAATGCTTTCTGATCACGCACCACGCACGGTACTGGACGGGCTATGCGTGATGCGTGTTCCCTTAGTCGTGACTTGTTTTAAGAGCATCGTTCTAACTAAAGGACTTAATATTTCAATTCCATGGTAAGAATATAATAATTTATGGTTGTACCTATCTTTAAGACAATAAATTAGGAGATATCATGTGTGTTTTACCTTAAGTTAAAATTCGATTTCATAACTTGAGACCGTCTCCCCATAACTTGAGACTGTTCTTATACATATACATGGAAATATATTGGGTATATTTTGTTTATGTTGGTGCATTAATCTCCAGTTCTATTATTGTAATGGTTCTAACGTATTATTAATTTCATTTCAGTCATGTACGAACAATATTAGTTAATGTTTATATCGTTGAATGTATTTAACCAATGCCGTGGAATGGTTTAGAGTTGTTTGGTTGGCAACTCAGACCATCGACCGATGGAAGAGACCTCGGTGGAGGGCCAAGACCATTGGCCGAAAGTCAGACACTACGACCGATGGTCACTGCAGGTATATATATATATATATATATATATATATATATATATATATATATATATATATATATATATATATATATATATATATATATACGGGCGTCGAGTTCCTTGATTAGTTTACGAACCCTACACCCTGTGGCCGACCTGTTTCACTCCTGCTATTGTCCCATAACATACCCCAACCGAATACAAACCCTAAGGCGCCGATTTCATCAACAATTTGTTGGTTTTATTGATCCCGAAGAGTAAACATATTCGTCTCGACTTAGATTAGTGAATTCCGCCTCTAATCTTTGTAAAACGTTTGATCTAAGATCCATAGAACGTCTACAGTTTAGACGATAAACAAGTCCAAATAGTATTTTATTGGAATTAACAGTTAAAGATCCAAGTCGATTCGAAGTAAAAGATTTCTTGCTGAAGAACTGTAGAAATTAGAAGAAATCGTTTATGTTCGTCATAATCTACTAGTGTTAGATTTTACCTTCCACTACTCCGACCCTTCTGGTTGCTATAGGGTGGCAGCCTTACAAGCACGTTATTTGTCATTGGTGTTAGGAAACAGGGTTCGGTTTGATAATCATGCATTGATTCTTGAATCGTGTAATCACTTACTCAATTAAGTATTTTGACCTCACATGCCTCGGGTATCACGAAATCCTAATTGAGATAAAACAAGAATGAGATTTGTGTCCAGACAAAAAGATACAAATCCAAAGTGTATAAGGGGGAATGTTTATTTTCTGTTTGTTCATAATTAAAGTTCTATTATTCTCACATATATATAAGAAGTGAAAAGAGCACAATGAAATTGTTGGATTTGTGAAGTAGATTAAATAAAAAAAGAAAATAAGATAAAAATAGCTTAGATATTAAGTTAAACTTGGAAGACAAATCAAGATTAGAGAACAAGTCAAACTTGGAAGACAAATTTACTTAAGAAACACAGAGTATTTTATTGATTGTTTCTTGTACTTTTATGCCAAGTTAAACTTGTGCAATAAAGTTTTAGGGTTTAATGTTTCTCTATAAATATACTCATAACATCATTGTAACTCTGATGTGTGATTTATACATTACCTTTAAATGTAAACAAGAAGATACTACTAGACAATTATCACACAAATACGCAACTAGTCTTAATCGTATAGTAAAGCTAATAGAAAGTCCAAGTTCGTTCCACAGAGAGCGACTTAATTGAGATTTCGAAAACACTAATAATTATCATAAGTTGATTGGGGTGTTTTAAGAAAGTTTTGATTAAACTAATATTATCCTAAGAGGGATTAACAAATAAGAGAGAAACGTATCCACTTGATTGCTCCACTCTTTGACATGGACTATCCCATTCATTTGTCACATAACGATGTTTTAAACATAAAGCCTCATTTCAATCTCACAATCTTTATAAAACTTTCAATCAATTAAAGTTTATTAAATCACGTAGACTCACTTTATAAGATTTAAAACTATGTTGAGTAAAATCATTGAGATTTGAACTTGAATTAAACTCACATAAAATTCATAACCAAAAAAATCACTTGAAAAGGTTAACATCACTATGTTGACTAAAAGCCATTTTGAAAACCAATTAAGTCAAAGATACAATCACTTGAAATTCAATTCCTAATTGTCTAGATCACCTAAGTGTTGAAGCATGAATTGTATCCCAAATTTACTCACATAAATAGATTTACAACTCATGTAATCAAAATAGAGCTTAAAACAAACATAACAATGGGTCTTTCAATCAAACTCAACAATACTAACCCATTTCAAACATCAATTTATAAATTATGGCAAAATTCAAGCATCGAGTTTCACAAATAAAATGAACACAAGAAAAATAAGCTAACATTACAAGATAAGAGAGATTAAAACTAATTAAAACTAGTGTATCAAACATTATAATGAAATGGAGAAAATTAACTACCAATATGGAGAAGAAACAAGGAAATGGAGAATGGGTGATGTGAATCTATCATTAATCTTCAAGGATTTGGAGTTAGGAGCTTCAAATTAGCTTTCATCTTGAATCATGATTGGGACCCATTTAGGACTCCAAAATGACCCTAAGGTGCAGCTCTCCCCACTAAAAACCCCTAAAATTGTATCTATAGTCGAGCTGAGTTTTGGGCCGGTACAGGTCAGGAACGGCGTTCTAGGGAAGAGGAACGCCATTCTAGGTGGTGGAACGCCGTTCTTGGACTGCTTCAAATGCTTCTGACATCGTTTTCTCAAAATTTAGTGTAATGGAACGGCGTTCTTGGCTTAGGAACGTAGTTATTGTCTGGAAGTTGGCTTTTTCACCCCAAAACTTCAATTTGTCTTAGATTCAGTTTTACCCACAAAATCAAGTGCATTTCAGCTTTATTTTCTGTTTTGACTTGCACCAATGTTTTAACACTCCAAAACTTCACTTAACTTTACTTGGTTCATTTCTTAACGATTTGGCTCAAGACTTGGTCAATTTTGTACCAAGTTAGGCTTTTTGGACCTGAATCAACTTTAACCAAATAATCATCATTAACGCTAATGAACCCATCAAAACCAAGCAAAATGAGAAAGATAGTGCGAGGATAAATATGCATATTTTGAGCACTATCAAATCCCCCATACTTGAACCTTGCTTGTCCTCAAACAAGCTTAAACTTAACCAATATACATAAATGTTGACCAACTTTCACTAATGAGACACTTGCAACTTCAAGTATGGTCATTTCAACTTTTCAAACTTTGAACAAACTCAAAAATACTTGACAAATCCAAAGAATTACCTCAATGCTTTTGTCAATCTTCAAAGGCTTCAACAATCTCTAAATTAATTCAACTTTGACTTTGACCTTGAAGACTAGATCAATTTTGTATCAAGTTTGTATGTTTTCAAGCCAAAACAATCACAAACAAGAAAACTTCACCAAATTCTACTTCACACACTTTAACCAATAAAAGAACCTCTAAATCAAGCTCAAACCTTTAAACCATCAATCATTCTTTCTCCATCATCCATTTCCATTCTATAAGTAGCCAAGATCTTCATTAAAAATTTAAATGATCAAAGAAGCTAGAACTCATGGATTTGCCTATAAGATGTTGCTCGGGAAAACAAGTTAAGTTTTTACACAAGACAAGTTTTCCGAAATTTTAGGTTTCAAAGCTATGTGCATTCAAAGCCATCCCGATTGTGGGACGACCGCACGGGAAATTTCCAACCCCGTATATCGTTTAAGATGAATCACTTTTCGGTTCAAAAGCGATGGGAAGACAATTGCCTTATGTGAGTGTTTAAGAGTGCCATCCACAGTCGATTTGGTAGTAATCAATGGCACGGGGCAAGTGACCAACCCTTACTAGACTCCGGTGTTGAAGGAGGAAGTTGGGAAGGCCACAAGGGGTTGGATTTGCCTTACCAATCCTATTTTCGGGTTGAAATTTCAAGACTTTCTCTCCCCTCGGTACCATCACATCATGAGAAGATGCTTAATATGAAATGTCATGGATAAAGAGATCCTAGTGCCACGTAAATCGCAACTTAGAAGACTTGACTTCCTTAAGTGGGTGGACTCGATCACCCTAAAGAGTTAAAGTTTAAAACTTTAAACACTTGATTTATTTTAGGTCCTTGGACCCCACTTCCCACACATCTAGCTTTTATGCGAATTTTAAGAAAATGTAGGAAGTAGTTACTACATTTCCATAATTTGAAATATGTACCATGGATTTTGGCCATGTCATGCATTGTCTAAGCAAACGCTAGCACGAAGTCATTGCTCTTGAAAAAGACAGCAATTTGTGAAGATCAAGGCTCCTCTTCTCACAGTACTTTACATCTTGAAATGATGCAAGTATGAAATGGTGTAGATAAGGAAGTCTCCTACACCAAGTAAAACACGATTTAGAAGACTTGACTTCCTTAAATGATGGACTCAACGCATCGAGAGTGTTAACTTGTTTCATTTAACCACTCGGTTTTGTTGCACAACATGGAAGACTTTACTTCCTTAATTAAAATTGAAAGACTTTACTTCCTCAAAAAGGGTGGAGTTTATTCACCCTAAAAGGTAAGTTATGGCTTTATTTGACGAAAATTTTTCAATTAATTCAACAAGCTACTTGGGAAAATTTTAAAATTATGTGATAATTTTATAAGAATAAGTCTACGAGAAATTATCTCCCCCCCCCCCCCCACCCCCACCACACTTGAGATCATGTAATGCCCTCATTACATGAATCGAAATAATCTTATAAATTTGAGAGGACAAAATAAAAAGTGAAAGAGAAATAGAGATACCCAAGAACAAAGGCCATTTCTACAAGTGATTATCAAAGTGCATGAAGTTTTCTTATCAAAATCGCATCACCAGACTTCCTTTTTTTTATTTGAATTTTATTAACGAGTCTTTGTCTTGACTCGTCCCCGTCTTCTTAACATTCCTTATCGGGGTGGTTCTCCCCCACACTTTATCGGACGACATGTAAAATCGGTGAAAAAAGTTCCACGAATAAGTAAAGTGAGCCAATCATTAACCCCTCGGATGGTATATAAGAAATCAAGAGTAATCTTCCCCATTTGCATGGAGATGATAAAGTCCACCCGAGAGTCAACAATTGACTCTCATCCAAGAACGGTTTCCAATCAGAGGTGTATTCTTTCAATTGGCTTACACCAAAATGGATCATCAACCTCAAGTTGCAAAACCTTTTTAATAACAACATTATTATACCCGAGAGGATTGTTGTATACTTTGAAAGTTTCGGATATGATATTCCCAACCCCATCTCCTTCATTATCATCATCTTCACCAACCCCGAGTGGATTATCAAAAAATTTAAAAACATTGGGCGTTGGCAACGTTTCCACAACTTCTTCATCACCATCATCTTCTTCACTATCATCATTACTATCATCGTCTTCCTCATCATCTTCGTCATTGTCTTTACCATCATCTTCACCCTTTTCTTCATCATTAGTTATCAAAGATTCGGGTACTTGTGCAATCTCCACTACTTTGGTTTTGGAATAAAAGCTTACGTCGTCATCATCATCATAAAAGAACCAATTTCTTGACCTAGAAGTGGAGACTATGGGGGCGGTGGGTGATGAAATGGTGGTGGATACAAAGTCTTCAAGAAATGGAAGTAAAAGACTCATGCTTTTCTCTAAAATTTGGAGGGCTTCTTGTTGACTAGCTAACATTTCCTTTAAATATTTCTTTTTCTTGCATAAGAGCCTCGATACAGTCAAAATGGATACTCGTGAAGTTTGAGAATAACTCTTGTAAATTCGGATCGATCTCCTCTTGTTGTTGATCTTGAAATTGATGTTGAGAAGAATCACATGCCGAGTCATCCCCCTCATAACAATAGTCCATTGGTTGACCGAAAGAGTCAAAATTAGAAATGGGACCATTATCATAAGTTTGATCCATTAGGGTAAAATCATTCATGTAACCATTATCATAATCCCCGTTTGGATAATACCCATCATAAGTATCACAATAACCTCCCGGCTCAGCATTAGCTTACCAAGAATCCATATAACCATTGTCTTTCATGCCCATGTAACCATCATTTATATGCCCATAACCATCATTCATATCCAAATAATCATCATTGTTCAAGCCCATATAAATATTGTCATCATTCATGCCAAAACAACGACCATTCATATCCGTGTGGCCCGAGTCTTCCATCAATTGTTGACCATCCACTACAACAAAAATGACGTTACAGGACCCCCCCCCCCCCCAAAGGTCCTCTAATGTGACTTTATAGGACCTTTGAGCTGAAAGTACCAATCGTAAAAGTGTCATATCTAAGGCCGTCCCATTGGGTAAAAGGGTCCTATAAACCTATTGAGACCCTTTTTTGAACTGGCTAAACACAACAGAATTTGGGTCCTAAAAACATATTAGGACCCTTATTAGTTACATTAGGACCCTTTATTAGTAAGGATAGAACACTTTATTAAGAAGATATGTAGCACAATTAATGGGTCTGATGTGTGCAGCAGCGTATACGAAATAGTTATATTTTTGCTACGAAACACTATTAAATACGATACAATTTTACACAAGTTATTTATTTATTTATAGAGTGGATATACCTAAACCTTGCTACAACACTATAGGCAGTGTACCTAATCGTACAGTAGTGTAGTTTTTAGTAAGTATGGTTCATTCCACAGGGATACAGTAAACAAGTTTAACGCTATAATTATTTTAACCTATAATTGTAATATATATATATATATATATATATATATATATATATATATATATATATATATATATATAAGTAGTATTATTATTATAAAAGGGGGTTTTTACCGTTTAATGACCGGTTTGTCAATTTTATGTCCTAAGTCACAATTAAAACCTAATGTAAAATATTAAAAATAAATATAACTTAATTTAAAGCGTAAAGTAAATAACGATAAATAAAAGTGCGATAATTTAAAGTGCGATAAATAAAATGTCGATAAATAAAATTGTGATAATTAAAAAGTACGATAATTAAAAGTGCGATAAGATGTAAAATAAAGGAATTATGCTTATTTAAACTTCCGTAATCATGATGTTTGACGTGTTGATTTTAATTTATTACCATGGGTTAATTGTCCTTTGTCCTGGATTATTCGATATGTCCATACGTTTTTGTCCATAATAGTCCATCAGTCATAAATATAAAGTGCGAGAGTCTTCGTCAAATTATCCTTATACCCGAAGTCAAATATTCCAACTAATTGGGGATTCGAACTGTAACAAGGTCTTAATACTTTGTTTAATGAATACACCAGGTTATCGACTACGTGTAATCCAAGGTTTTACTACTTTGTTAACAATTACACCAATTACCCTTGAATGTAATCCACCCCTGTTTTAATGAGTCCATTAACCATTAATCCATTCCCGTGTCCGGTCAAATGAACAATAATTCGAATTTATAGATATCCCGCCCACCGTACCCGATTAAGCGTATGTGGTTATATATAGATACGTCAAATTGTAACCTTTATATTAAATTAACGAGGTATCGTTTAGTTAATATAAAGCCCATTAATAGCCCATAGTCTAATTTCCACAAGTGTCGTTCTTTTGTCCAAACCCCAATTATGATACAAAGCCCAATAACCTCGTCTTTAATATTTAGCCCAACATCACGATTACTTCGATTTAAATAAGCATAATAATAACTTAGCTACGAGACATTAATTTAAAAAGGTTGAACATAACTTACAATGATTAATAATAGCGTAGCGTTACACGGACAGAATTTCGACTTACACACTTACAACATTCGTTAACATAACCTTATTATTATTAATCTTAAATTAAAATTATATATATATATATATATATATATATATATATATATATATATATATATATATATTGAGAGTGAGAGATTGATTAGAAAAAGATATATATTTTCGGCCAGAAAACGTTTCATTTATAGAAACTCGCCTGCTACAATACTCCATGCGACTGCATGGAGTTTGTGCTTCCTGGCCATGCGGTCGCATGGCCACCTTTCACTAGACACATATCCTTCCAAAAACGTGGGCTGCTCGATTAATATATTAATTATAATATATTATATATAATTTTAAATAATTATATATATTATATTATATTCTTGTGCATAGTTGACTCATAATTTTAGGTCCGTTGCGTCGCGCGTTGATAGTTGGCTCAGGTCCCGGTTCCGGATTTTCAAACGTCCTTTCGTACTATTTAATATCTTGTACTTTGCATTTTGCGGCTCGTACTCTTGTAACTTTTAGAGTTTCTCATCAATAAATTGAACCTCGTGGATTGTACTTTGTATTTTTTAGCGTTTTGGTCATTTGCGTCTTCAAATCGTCGAATCTGTCTTTTGTCTTCACCTTTTATTATTTAAACGAATATCACTTGTAAATAGAACAATTGCAACTAAAAGCTTGTCTTTCTTGAGGGATAATGCTATGAAATATATGTTCGTTTTTAGCATTATCAAATATTCCCACACTTGAGCGTTGATTGTCCTCAAGCAATATAGAACTTGAATATAAACATACTTGAATCACTTCTTTATTCTTCACACTTTGTACATCAGTGATTTTAATACGGCGGTATGAACAATGATATTAACGTTGTGGTTTACAGTCCCACATGACTATGAAAATTTAGATCCTTAAGGAAATTGGATCTTTATGAAAACATTTGATCTTTTTGAAAATTCAATCTAGATTTTAACCTAGACAAGTTTTATGGAATAACCCTTTACCGGTGTTTGCAAAATGTTTTTGTGGGTTTGGTGGGTTTCAGATTTGAAAATTTTAACTCAAAACTTATGGTTTTGTGTCACCCACTTGCTAACCTTGTATTAGGAAAGCAACACGTCCAGTATACTTGCTCCGTATATTACCTTTCGGTAAACTACCGTCCGGTTGTAAAGGAAAGCGTTGAACAAGCAACTGTTGAGGCAATGTCCCGTGACATTCTTTTGATTATGGTCTATATCGTGTCAGATGCAATTACTATCCTTTGTAGGAGCAATAGTAAAGATCACCTTATAGTTATTCGATCTGGAACAAGGTCCTGTCTTTGACCATGATATGCAACCACCGTTCTTACGGTTGACACCCGATTTGGTTCAGGTGACCTAATGAATTCCAGGTGAATTCCTAGGATTTTACGTTCAATGGTAATGAACGCATTAAAATGGATTTTCAGAAAACAAATCGGTTTGTAATTTTAATCAAAATATTTTCTCGTTCAAGCTCGAGTTTAGATATCATCGAATTCCATGAGTTTGTAATTCTCAATATTTAAAGTCAATATCAAGGATTGAGTAATATCAGGCTTAAAAGCTGATTTTTGAACTTTAAGGAGATTATCCTTTCTGGGGATCTGATTCATTAGTCTTATAAGCTAATTTGCACGGTGCCCCCCCCATTGTACGAGACAGATCCTCTCATGGTTAGGATAAGTCTGACCACTTGGCGACCCTGTTTGATGCTGAGGTCCGTAGGTTTCCAGCTGATTTTCGAGAAAACTTTTCAAGATTTTTCGTAGACTCTACAACTGGTCTGGACGACAACTTCCTACCTAAATCAAGAAGCGCATGTCTTTTTCTCGGAAGACTTTACTTCCTTTTAAATTTCATTTATATTATAATAAACTGGGTAAAACTGATTAATATCATTCAAAACAAAAGTATCTTCAATTATTTGTACAAAAATATTTAATATATGTTCTAAATAACTTGGTAAATTTTTCTCACACTTGACTTTTATTTTCCTTTCTTTGCCTTTTTATTATCCTCTATTCCATTTTAAATGAATTCTAACATTTTGGGTTGTTTCTCAATTTATGTCCTTTACGAGGTAACTATAATTTCGGTGTTAACACCTAGTTTTATCGTTCATAAATATGTATAAACATGATTTTGAATTCATTTATTTGAAAATTTTGAAAAATTTTACTAGAATTGGGTAGTCAGTATATAAGACTAGGGCTGTTCTTTATTATCAGAGAGCACTAGATTCTAATACAACTACTGCGTTACTAGTATTTTTAATGGTAACCAAGAGTTTAAAATTAAAATTTTAAAAATTCGAAAGAATTTAACCCCTTCCCACACTTAAGATCTTGCAATGCCCTCATTTGCAAGAAATCAGTAACAATTTAAATTATTGAGGGTGATTAGCGTAGAAAAATGATTAAATTTTACCAAAGTTTCCAAACATATTGGCGTTTGTTTGTTGAATGATAAATGGTGCACATCATTTATTCATTCCGTCTTGTTGTTACATCACATTTGTTTTTTGTTTTGTCATCAAAATTAGTAGCTTTTGCTGAACTTAATGCCAGTCTTTGAAAGTTCGTTGTTTTACCCTGTTTTGTACAATTGACAATATACATACATACAAATAATAACATGCATGGTAATTTGATATGGGACTTAACATCAGTAACAATTTAAATTATTGAGGGTGATTAGCGTAGAAAAATGATTAAATTTTACCAAAGTTTCCAAACATATTGTTGTTTATGTCGAATGATAAATGGTGCACATCATTTGTTCATTCCTGCAGTTGTTATTTCACATTTATTTTGCCTCTTGTCGTCAAAATTAGTTGCTTTTGCTGAACTTAATGCCAGTCTTTGAAAATTCGCTATTTTATCCTGTTGTGTACATGAAATAAAATACATACAATACAAATATAAACATGCATGGTAATTTGAAATGGGACTTAACATCCCACTTTCAAATTATAAATACGAAATATTAGTAACAAAATAAAAAAAATGTTAAAAATTACATAAAAGTATCACAATATTATATGTTTAAAACATAAGTAAATAAAAATAATAAAAGATAAAAATCACCAACGGGAACTGTATCAATCTGGATAGGGGTTCCAGATCATGTCATCGGTCGGGTTCCACGGTTGGTTATAGGTGTGCTGATAGGCTTGGTTGGGGTCGTAGAGAGCAAATGGTGGTCGCATATTGGGCTGGTGTGGCGGATAGTAAGCAGGTCGGGTAGGTACGTAGTTATTTGGTACCTGAGATGATAGCTGGCTCATGATCTGATGCTGATGATAGTGCCATCTATCATGCTGTCGTTGCCTGGAATGCTCGTACACATTATCGGTGTGCCACTGCTCATACTAAATATGTCTAGCCTCGTTTGTCATTTCTACCTCATCTATACGCTGGTAAACGTCAGTAACAGCCTCCCTAATGACATCCCTAATGTCATTCGCTTCCTCCATTTCCTCATCTGAACCTCTCTCTACCTGTGGATGAGGGCCCTGATATGGTACTGCCTGATTGCGTCTGCTCTTTAATACCTTTGCTTCTTGATAGACCCGCAATCCTAAAGTCTCATCCTGTTCCCTACACATCATCAGTGAACCCCCTTGTTCCCTATCTACACCCAAATACTCTCTAATGAGAGTAACAAAAATACCTCCTCCTATTATTCCCCCGTCCTGTATACCTTCCACCATTTTGGACAGATAAAAACCAACACAGTAGGGGATATTAACAAAGCTTCTAGTGTTTCGAATACACTTAAGGTAAAATAAATCATGTAGGGTTATCTTCTCCTTGTTGTTACCTCTTTGTGTAATCGAATTAACTAAAAATCTATGTATAATACGAAGCTCTGCTTTGTTAATATCTAAATAGGAGTGTCTTCCTCCCCACGTAAAAACATTATAATTTGACATACGCCTCCAGACGGCGTCAGCGTCAAAATTTCTATCTACCCTTTCACCATGATAAATCAAATTTGTACAATCTAGTAGTAGTAATTCAGCGGGAGTGTAAATTTGTAGAGCCCTGGCCATGTCCAGCATGGACACCCTGTACATCCTACAGCCAAGTAAAAATATAAGAAAACTCTTATCGTCTAACCTATCTACATCCTTATTAAAAGCTATAGAACTCATAAGCTCAACACACCACTCTTTATATACAGGCATACGAGTGGTAAAAAAACGTTCCCAATCGGGAAAAGAAGAGCTGCCATACCTTTGGATTAGATGCTGCCAAACTGGGTTAGCTAGGTGGACCCTTTCCAAAGGCTCCCAATCGATTATCCTCGGTACTTCCACATTTTTCGTTACCAGATTATATTTTTTACTTTGGTACGTCGGATAATCTCTCCAACTTCTATCAATCCTTAAATTGGGATGCAACTGTTCTTCATGAATTGTTGGGTGTTCTACTATATGGTGAGCGGGAAATACTACGTAGGTAATAAAAAATTGTGGATCCGGCTCATAGTATGGTACATGTTGATCATCATGTTGTTGTTCTTGTTGTTGTTCCTGTTCAGGTTCTGGTTCATATTGTGGCTCATATTGCATTTCTGGATGTGGTTCGTTTTCAGGTTGTCTGGATGATGATGCACCGCCAGATTCGGTATATTTCTGCAAAACACATTAAACACAAAATTTGTGCATCCAAATATGCATTAGTGTTAGCAAAATAACAAATTAAAACAATTACAATAACATGTTTAATCCATATTAAACTTATACTCATTTTCATATTTTTATCAATTCTACACTTTTTCAAATAAGCATATATGAAAATGTTTACAAAGTTCATAAGCATTCAACTCAAATAACATGTTAAAATAACCATTACTAGCAATTAAACAAGTTTCAAATGGCATTTACATCAATTTAATCAAGTTCATGAATTTTAGACTTAAAAAGTCCACTTTAATTCTCAAAAATCATGTTTAGGATCAAAGTTTGGATCATTTAGCTACCTAAACATGTTACATTACTTAATTTAGCAATAATTCATAACAAAAATCGGCCATAACCCGTTTATATCAAAAAGCCCCAAATTGCTCAAGAACACAAACCCTAGATTTCTAAAAATTTTGAAGTTTTTGGCTTCAAATCATGTTAAATATCATCAATCTAGGTTATACATGCATAATATACTAACAATTTAACTCTAATTACACTAGAAAATAACAAAATTAAATTAGGTAAAATTCAGCTCAAGAACACTAAAATTTGAATTTAAAGAGTTTTAGGGGTGTAATCTTTACCTTTTTGCTTCCCCATCTAAGAAAAGGCATTATTGTAGCGGATTATTGTGAGAAATTTGGTGAATTTTGGTGAAAAATGGCGAATTTTTGAGAGTATTTGTGTGTGTTTTCGTGTATATGTGTGTGTAGAATGAGGATACAGAGCAGCTCGCTGGGATTTTCTATCTGCCCAGTTTTTTACACCCATGCGATCGCATGGTTTTGCAAGGTAAACCCCATGCGATCGCATGGGGTCTGATATATATATATATATATATACATATATATATACATATATATATATATATATATATATATATATATATATATATATATATATATATATATATATATATATATTTATAAAACCTTTTACTTATAAAACAAATAATTAATATATATATATATATATATATATATATATATATATATATATATATATATATATATATATTTATAAAACCTTTTACTTATAAAACAAATAATTAATTTTAAAAATTTGTCTCTTTTAAGAATGAGGGTGTTTCGGATCGTTGTCCTAGTTCGTCCCTCGACAAAATTTTAAAAATTTGTCTTTTTTAAAGCGTTGTTTTAAAAGCAAAGATATTTGGGTTTTTTTTTTTTGGGGCATACTTTAGATCAATAAGATTAAAAATAATGATAATAAAACTTCTCGTCCCGCCCTCGGGTAAAGCAATTTCGGTTCAACGACCTAGTCTTCAACTCACGACGAATTTTAAATATCAAATTTTTAACTTAATGAAATAAAGTAAATTTTTATTTTTAAATTCACACCAAACTTAAATTTAAAATGCATAAAATTAAAAATTCATATTAATATTATTAATATTTTTATACATTAATTTTACAAACTTATATTAAAAATATTAATTTTTAAAATATTTAAAAACTTAAATATATTGATTTTAAAAATTTACAATAATAATTTAATATTAATTTAAAAACAAGGTAAAAATTAAAATTAAAAAAAAATCTTTTTGGTCTTTTATCCCACTTTAATCAATCAAATATTATCAAAAATATACGCCCCTCTTTTGGGTAAAGTAATTTCGGCTATTTTACCAAGTTTTACTCCTAACGAATTTCTGAAATATTTTTGGATTGATTGATTAAAGATATTTATACCTTAAGAATAAACGGTAAATTTCACAGTGATGTAATAAATTTTTGTATGATATCAATAATTTCGGTTTCGCATACCTAATTTTATTGAATATCAATTTAATACTTTATAGCGAACGATTCAGCGTTTATTATCAAAAGGTTAAAAGCAATAAAATAAAAATAAAAACTGTACATACTTACTTGTGAGATAGAATTCTCAGAGACCTGCTTTAGCTGACTCATAGGAGAGTCGTGTGATTTGGTTTTCCATAGCTACATAAGCGTAACCTCGATTCTTCAATAACTTTTCTTCTAAACATATGAACGGTCCTTCTCTGCATAGAGTAACAAATTCGGTATTTGAATATGTTTGATTGTTCGAACATTTACCTTCATGTGACCATTTTCCGCATTTATGACATCTTTCAAGGTGTCGTGCTCTTCTTTTTGTTGCGGATTTTGATTTTCCTTTACCAAAACGTATATTATGATGATCTTTCCTGAGTTCTTTCCTCACTTCGTCCATTTTGCCTCTTATGAATGATACCAGTTCACTCAAGAAAGTGTTATTATTACGTTTAGTAATTATAGCGTGTAGTAGTAGACCATGGTTCAGATCAAAGGAATTCTTCATCTCGTAAAACCTAAAAGAAATAAAAATTCAGAATGGGGGAGAAGACTAGTTCTTTAGGGTCTGCTAGGGAAAGACCATTCGGATTCCATTCTCGAGAACTACACGAAAACATAAAATCTAATTCTAACAGAAATACATATTACTCTAAAAATATTCGAACCTCCCCACACTTAGTTAGCTGTGGTATCGAAATTGTGATTAACTTCATCTTCAATTGGATTATCAACAACTTGTATATCTCTAACTTTTGCTTCAAGCCAATTGTTGATTTCCTCTGTAACTTTCACAAATTCAACTAACATTGCCTTTTCTTTAGGCGAAAAATTGGATACTAATAGGTTACATAACTTAAAGTTCCCCTTAATCCTAGCATCTTGAATCCGTTTATAAAGTTTTTTTTTGTTGAACTGTTAAAAACGGGTTCATCTAATTTCGTATCAACAACGGGGTTCTTTGTTATCAGGTCATCATTGGTTGTTGCTTCATCTTTCCCACACTTAGGCGTTTTTATTGGTTCAACAGTTTTGGTTGGTGGAGATCTAAACTTTCGGTTCACAAAGGTGACCGATTTGTCACCATCCCTTAGTGTCATTCTACCTTCTCTTACATCAATGAACGCCTCGGTGGTTGCTAAAAATGGGCGACCTAAAATTAGAGGAATATCAAGGTCTTCTTCCATATTAATAACTATGAAGTTTGCAACAAAGGTCAAACTTCCCACTTTAACAAGTAAATTGTTTGTTATTCCAACCGGGTGTTTAATGGTTTGATCAAATAATTGAACACCTATTCTGGTTGGTCTTAATTTACCCACACCTAATCTTTTGTATAAGGAAAGAGGCATAACATTTGCACTTGCTCCTATATCTGTGAGTCCATTATACATAGCACCATCATTAAGCAAGCAAGAAATGATAAATTCACCTGGGTCTCCTACTTTAGTAAGTAGAGTTGGTTTGTTAACCTTTTCCAAGTGATCTTTTCTTGGTTCTTTCACTTCTACTTGAACTTCTTGTTCACATTTTTCTTCGTTTCTTGGAATGGGAGGTTTGTATAGGAATTCTTCTTCATCACTCCAATTTGAAGCTTCTCCGTCTTCCAATTTTAGTTTTTCATATGTTGTTGATAACATATTTATGTTTTCATTCTGAGGGTTTTCTTGGGTGGTGAAATTATGATTGACTTCATTGTCAACTTCCATTGGACCATGTATGTAATGTTTAAATCTGTGACCATTAACTTTAAATTCAATCCCATTTGAATTTATTAACTCTATTGTTCCATATGGGAAAACTCTTTTGACTATGAATGGTCCAGACCATCTTGATTTCAATTTTCCAGGAAATAACTTGAATCGTGAATTGAAAAGAAAAACTCTGTCTCCTTCTTTAAATTCTTTTGAACTTCTGATTCTTTTATCATGCCATTTCTTCGTTCTTTCTTTATAGATTAACGAATTTTCGTATGCTTCATGTCTTAATTCTTCTAATTCGTTTAGTTGACTTAACCGTAGACGTCCGGTTTCATGTAAATCAAGATTACATGTCTTCAAAGCCCAAAATGCTTTGTGCTCAATTTCTACTGAAAGGTGACATGCTTTTTTGTAAACGAGTTTAAAAGGTGTGGTTCCAATTGGAGTTTTGTAGGCTATTCGAAAATCCCAGAGTGCATCCTTCAATTTCATGGACCATTCCTTCGGATTCGATCCTACGGTTTTCTCTAGAATACGTTTTAATGCTCGGTTGGTATTTTCAACTTGTCCACTTGTTTGTGGATGATAAGCGGTTGAGATTTTATGAGTTACTCCATATCTTTTGAGAACTTTCTCAAGTTGATTATTACAAAAATGAGTACCCCGATCACTTATTAAAGCTTTCGGTGTTCCGAACCTAGCAAAAAAGACGTTTTAAGAAGTTGACTACAACTCGTGCATCGTTAGTTGGGAGAGCTTGTGCTTCCGCCCATTTAGATACATAATCAATAGCAACGAGAATGTAGAGATTATTATGAGATTTTGAAAATGAACCCATAAAGTCAATACCCCAAACGTCAAATACTTCACATACTTGAATGACATTTTGTGGCATTTCATCACGTTGACTTATTTTTCCAGCCCTTTGACAAGCATCACAGGATTTACAAAGAAGGTGTGCGTCCTTGAAAATTGTAGGCCAATAGAATCCAGCGTCGTAAACTTTTCTTGCTGTGAGTTGAGGCCCATAATGCCCTCCTGTTGGTCCTGTGTGACAGTGATTTAAGATTTGACTAGCTTCATCTCCGAATACAAATCGGCGTATTATTCCATCGGGACAACTTTTAAACAAATGTGGATCTTCCCAGAAATAGTGTTTTATATCACTAAATAATTTCTTTCGTTTTTGGTACGACAACCCTTTTTCAAGGTATCCACATACTAAGTAGTTTGCATAGTCTGCAAACCATGGAATTTCATTATAATCTATCTTCAATAGATATTCATCAGGAAAGTTATCTTGTATGGCCGATTCATTTAGAACTTCTAATTCAGGATTTTCAAGACGAGAAAGATGATCAGCGGCGAGATTTTCTGCTCCCTTTTTGTCTCGGATTTCAATATCGAACTCTTGTAAGAGTAAGATCCTATGGATTAATTGTGGTTTAGCATCTTGTTTCGAAAAAAGATATCTAAGAGCAGAATGGTCGGTATAGACCACCGTTTTAGCTAGAACGAGATATGAACGAAATTTGTCAAAAGCAAAGACAATAGCAAGGAGTTCTTTTTCAGTAGTTGTGTAATTCGTTTGTGCTCCATGTAACATCTTACTAGCGTAATAAATAGGTTGAAATCGTTTTTCAATCCTTTGTCCTAAAACGGCTCCCATTGCAAAATCACTTGCATCGCACATGAGTTCGAATGGTAGATTCCAATTTGGAGTTATCATGATCGGAGCATTAGTGAGTTTTTCTTTAAGAATATTAAAATATTTTATGCATTCATCTGAAAAGATGAATGGAGCATCCTTTTCTAGGAGTTTATTCATAGGAGTGGCAATTTTAGAAAAATCTTTTATGAAACGTCGGTAAAAATCGGCATGCCCTAGAAACCTCCTAACTCCTCTAACATTGGTGGGATGTGGAAGTTTAGCAATTACATCTACTTTAGCTCTATCCACTTCAATTCCTTCCTTTGAAATTTTATGACCAAGAACGATGCCTTCTTTAACTATGAAATGGCATTTCTCCCAATTAAGTACTAGATTTGATTGCTCGCATCTAATAAGCATTCGTTCAAGATTAACTAGACATGTTTCAAAAGTATTACCGAAGACTGAAAAGTCATCCATGAAAACTTCCATGCATTCTTCTATCATGTCGTGAAAAATTGCCATCATGCACCTTTGAAAGGTTGCAGGGGCGTTGTAAAGTCCAAATGGCATGCGTTTGTAAGCAAAAGTACCATAAGGGCACGTGAAAGTGGTTTTCTCTTGGTCCTCGGGTACTATTGGAATTTGAAAATATCCCCAAAAACCGTCAAGAAAACAATAGTAACTATTCCCGGCTAACCTTTCCAACATTTGATCAATGAAAGGTAAGGGAAAGTGATCTTTTCTGGTGTCGTCGTTTAATTTTCTATAATCAATACAAAAACGCCATCCTGTTACAGTCCTAGTAGGAATAAGCTCATTTTTTTCATTTGTGATGACAGTCATGCCACCCTTCTTAGGTACACATTGAACTGGGCTTACCCATGGACTATCAGAAATTGGATAAATTAAACCTGCATCAAGCAGTTTAATAATTTCTTTCTTAACAACATCTTGCATATTAGGATTTAGTCTTCGTTGGCGTTGCACATACGTTTTATGACCTTCTTCCATAAGAATTTTATGTGTGCAATACGAAGGACTTATGCCTTTAATGTCACGAATCTTCCATGCAATAGCTGGTTTATGAGCTTTTAGTATAGAAATGAGTTGAGATTTTTCATTTTCAGTAAGAGAAGACGATATTATTATAGGTAATTCAGATTCACCATGTAAATACGCATATTCCAAATAGTTTGGAAGTGGCTTTAACTCTAATGTCGGTGGTTCTTCTATCGATGATTTGTATCGATATCTGTCTTCCTCTTTTAGCATTTGAAGTTCTTCTGTTGTTGGTTCGTATTCATTAGCCATGAGTGCGGCTAACATTTTAGCTTCATCAATTGGTTCAGTTCCTTCTCCTAAAGAACATTCTCCTGTTCCTTGTAATTCTGAAAATTCTTCTAACAATTCTGCATGTGAATCTATAGTTTGAATATAATAACATGTATCATCTGCAGATTGCGGTTGGTGCATGGCTCTATCAACAGAAAAGGTAACACTCTCGTCCTCTATACTTAGGGTCAGTTTCTTACCGAACACGTCTATTATTGCTTTAGCCGTGTTTAAGAATGGTCTTCCTAATATGAGAGGAACTCGAGAATTTTCTTCCATGTCTAAAATAACAAAGTCTACTGGAAATACTAAAGTACTAACTTTAACTAGCATGTTCTCCATTATCCCTCTAGGATATTTTACTAATCGATCGGCTAGTTGTATACTTATTCATGTTGGTTTCAATTCTCCAAGGTCTAGTTTAGTGTATAGTGAATACGGCATTAAATTTACACTTGCATCTAAGTCTGCCAATGCTTCTATTGAACTAAGACTACCCAGAAAACATGGAATTGTGAAACTTCCCGGATCAAAGAGTTTTTTTGGTATCTTAATCAACAACACTGCAGAACAATTAGCATTCATAGTAACAGCCGAGAGTTCTTCCATTTTCTTTCTATTTGTGATTAGATCTTTCAGGAATTTAGCATATCTTGGCATTCCTGAAATTACATCAATGAAAGGAAGATTGACATTTATCTGTTTAAACATATCCAAGAATTTAGATTACTCGGCTTCAAGTCTTTTTTTCTCATTTTACTCGGATAAAAAAGTGGTGGTTGGTATGGTTTAACATAAGGTTTAGCCTTAACTGTGTTATCTTCATTAACCTTTTCAACTACCGGTTCTTTTTCCTTTTCTTGCTCAGATTGTGGTTCTTGTGTAGTAGGAGTAGAATCATCAGAAATTACAGGTATTTTAGGTGGTTTAAGTGTAATACCACTTCTTGTGGTAATGGCTTTAGCTGTTTCATTCCGGGGGTTAGCATTTGTATCGCTAGGTAGACTCCCTGGTTTTCTTTTACCTATCAATCTTGCTAGGTTGCTTACTTTTTGTTCCAGATTTTGGATATGCTAGAGCATTTTGTTCATTCGTTTGTTTCTGAGATGTGAAAAACTGCGTTTAAGATTCAACTAGCTTCGACATCATATCTTCTAAATTTGGCTTTTTATCATCGATTTGTGGTGGTTTAATGGGAAAAATAGGTCTTTGCTGATTGTAAGTATTATTAGATACTTGTTGATTGCTAGGACCTTGTTGGTTGTTGTATGGAACATTTCGATTATAATTCTGGTTTTGATTGTAGTTTGGTCTTCGCGGTTGATAATTATTTTGATAATTATTTCCAGGCATTTGGTTCATGTATGAAACATTCTCTCTTTGTTCCATTGTTTGTTCAATACTGAGACAATCTTTTGTCAAATGTGATCCTCAACACTGCTCACAACTAATTCGTATTGAGTGAATATCTTTAGTCATCTTTTCCATTCGTCTTTAGACAGCATCTATCTTTGCAGAAATGGAATCAAAGTCATGGCTAGAATCGGCTCTAGCTGCTTTAGATGATCTAACGATATCTTTTTCTTGATGCCACTCATGTGAGTGGGAAGCAGGGTTATCAATAATTTTGTAAGCTTCAGATGCGGTTTTCTTCATAATGGAACCACCATCTGCTATATCGATCTCTTTGCGTGTAGTGATGTCGCATCCTTGGTAGAATATTTGTACTATTTAATAAGTGTCTAAACCATGTTGCGTACATCCTCTCAACAACTTTCCAAATCTTGTCCACGCCTCATATAGAGTTTTATTTGGCTTTTCCGTGAACGTAACAATTTCTCCTTGAAGTCTCACGGCTTTAGATGCCGGAAAGAATTGTTTAAGAAATTTTTCAACTAAAACGTCCCATGTATCAATCGCCCCTTTAGGTAACGATTCTAACCAATCTTTGGCTTCTCCCTTTAAAGTCTAGGGAAATAACATGAGATATATCTGTTCATCCTCTACTTCTCGGATTTTAAATAGAGTACAAATCCTATTAAAGGTACGAAGATGTTCGTTTGGATCTTCCTTCGGCGCACCACTAAATGGCATTGATTAGTTACCATGTGTAGGATTTGTCCTTTGATTTCATAATCTGGCTCATTAATGTCTGGTTGAGTAATGGCATGACCTTGGTCAGTGCGTTTAGCTCTCATTCGGTCTTCCATACTTAGAGGTTCCGGATTTTCCATGATTAAATTTGTTGAATCTAAATTACTAGAGGATTCTGATTTAATGGTTTCTTCCTCGACAATTTCTGGATGAGTAATTTGTGGTTCAGGAGGAATGATTAGTGGTTCAGGATCTCTGAATTGTCCCTGAATATTCTCCGGATTCTCAATTGTGAGGTCGGGTTCAAAAAATGGATTATCGGAAATTTGAATTGGAGTACTTGGTCGACTAGATGACGATTCTAAAGAAAAATCAACGGCAACAATATTGGCTAGATGTCTTGATCGAGTTACAGGTGGTGAACGTATGAAAGGTGGTGAACATTTTGCTCGGTGCATTCATTGAATATCCTATTAGTTATAAAAGATAAAAATTATATAAGTTATCAAATTAATAGACTTTCCTAATTTTGCCCACGTTTCGAATAGCCAATAGATGCAGCAAGTAGTCAGGACCCTTTAAATCGGAAGCCCACAACTCGCCACTAACAAATCCAACTATTACTACGAACCAGAATATTTTGGATGTCTATCAATTTAACCACTTAAAATAATTTTCTGTCGATATTTTGAAATAAAAATATGTATCCTAAAAACTAGAGCGTCGAGAAATAAGAAAGAAAAAGAGTGCGTCGAAAAATGTCGAAAAATAAAAGGTCGAAAAATTAAGCGTCGAAAAATAATAAAATGCAGCGTCGAAACTTAAAAGTCTAAAAACTAAAATTTAAAACTTACGTCTAAAGGTATTAAAGCTTAAAAGGAATTCTACATCCAAAACGGCAATAACTTAAAAAGTACTAAAATCTTAAAACGGCGTCGCAAAATTCTAAAGCACCTAAATCTTAGTCTATAGAAAAAGTACTTAAGGAATTTTACGGCAAGGCCTAAAAATCTAGAAATAAAAATAACTACGGCAAAAACTATAGCTTAAACTAATTACGAACGAAAAATACAAATTATGTATTAAACTAATAAAAAGATATGAAATATAAAAACAAAACTTCAGTTATAAAAATACAATTTTATAAAAATATTATTTTTATATTATTTATTTTATAAAAGTATCAATTTATAATTAATAAAACTAATTTAAACTAAATATTACAAATTAAATACAACTAAAACTAAATATTATTAAATTAAAAACCCTAATTATAATTAATATATAATAATAATTATTAATACTTAACCCTAATCGTACAGACTAGGATACCAGACCAGTCAAATCACCTCATGCGATCGCATGAGGTGTTAGTTGTTTTTCCATGCGGTCGCATGGAAGTAGATACCAGGCCAAATGTTTGGGCAGCTACAGTGTTCGGCCCGTTTACAATTTACTTTTTTTCTGTTTTTAACTTATAAAATATTTATATAAAATAAATAAAAACTTATACTTTAAAAACTAAAAAAATAGAAATACTTTATAATTTTATATATTTTAAACAAACTCTTAAAAATATATATATTTTGTTTTTCTTTTTATATTTTTGTTTTTTTAACAAAATATTTTTACAAAATGAGAAATATTATATTTTTACAAAAATATCCTAAAAACTAATATTTTTTTTATATATATAGCGTTTCGCTTCGGCGTTGTTGATTGTCCCCGGCAGCGACGCCAAAAATACTTGATATGTGCAGCAGCGTATACGAAATAGTTATATTTTTGCTACGAAACACAATTAAATACGATACAATTTTACACAAGTTATTTATTTATTTGAAGAGTGGATATACCTAAACCTTGCTACAACACTATAGGCAGTGTACCTAATCGTACAGTAGTGTAGTTTTTAGTAAGTCCGGTTCGTTCCACAGGGATACAGTAAACAAGTTTAACGCTATAATTATTTTAACCTATAATTGTAAATATATATATATATATATATATATATATATATATATATATATATATATATATATGTAAGTAGTATTATTATTATAAAAGGGGGTTTTTACCGTTTAATGACCGGTTTGTCGATTTTATGTCCTAAGTTACAATTAAAACCTAATGTAAAATATTAAAAATAAATATAACTTAATTTAAAGCGTAAAGTAAATAACGATAAATAAAAGTGCAATAATTTAAAGTGCGATAAATAAAATGTCGATAAATAAAATTGCGATAATTAAAAAGTACGATAATTAAAAGTGCGATAAGATATAATATAAAGGAATTATGCTTATTTAAACTTCCGTAATCATAATGTTTGACGTGTTGATTTTAATTTATTACCATGGGTTAATTGTCCTTTGTCCTGGATTATTCGATATGTCCATACGGTTTTGTCCATAATAGTCCATCAGTCATAAATATAAAGTGCGAGAGTCTTCGTCAAATTATCCTTATACCCGAAGTCAAATATTCCAACTAATTGGGGATTCGAACTGTAACAAGGTCTTAATACTTTGTTTAATGAATACACCAAGTTATTGACTGCGTGTAATCTAAGGTTTTACTACTTTGTTAACAATTACACGAATTACCCTTGAATGTAATCCACCCCTGTTTTAATGAGTCCATTAACCATTAATCCATTCCCGTGTCTGGTCAAATGAACAATAATTCGAATTTATAGATATCCCGCCCACCGTACCCGATTAAGCGTATGTGGTTATATATAGATACGTCAAATTGTAACCTTTATATTAAATTAACGAGGTATCGTTTAGTTAATATAAAGCCCATTAATAGCTCATAGTCTAATTTCCACAAGTGTCGTTCTTTTGTCCAAACCCCAATTATGGTACAAATCCCAATAACCTCGTCTTTAATATTTTGCCCAACATCACGATTACTTCGATTTAAATAAGCATAATAATAACTTAGCTATGAAACATTAATTTAAAAAGGTTGAACATAACTTACAATGATTAATAATAGCGTAGCGTTACACGGACAGAATTTCGACTTACACACTTACAACATTCGTTAACATAACCTTATTATTATTAATCTTAAATTAAAATTAAAATTATAATATATATATATATATATATATATATATATATATATATATATATATATATATATATATATATATATATATATATATATATTGAGAGTGAGAGATTGATTAGAAAAAGATGTATATTTTCGGCCAGAAAACGTTTCATTTATAGAACCTCAGCTGCTACAGTACCCCATGCGACCGCATGGAGTTTGTGCTTCCTGGCCATGCGGTCGCATGGCCGCCTTTCACTGGACACATATCCTTCCAAACACGTGGGCTGCTCGATTAATATATTAATTATAATATATTATATATAATTTTAAATAATTATATATATATATTATATTATATTCTTGTGCATAGTTGACTCGTAATTTTAGGTCCGTTGCGTCGCGCGTTGATAGTTGGCTCAGGTCCCGGTTCCGGATTTTCAAACGTCCTTTCGTACTATTTAATATCTTGTACTTTGCGTTTTGCGGCTCGTACTCTGGTAACTTTTAGACGTTTCTCATCAATAAATTGAATCTCGTGGATTGTACTTTGTACTTTTTAGCGTTTTGGTCATTTGCGTCTTCAAATCATCGAATCTGTCTTTTGTCTTTACCTTTTATTATTTAAACGAATATCACTTGTAAATAGAACAATTGCAACTAAAAGTTTGTCTTTCTTGAAGGATAATGCTATGAAATATATGTTCGTTTTTAGCATTATCAGGATCCTATAACTTTAGTACCCCATAAACGAAGGTCCTAATACAAGTGTACTTTCATGGCCATGCTTTCTGTTGTGATATATTTATATTTACAGTGAAAAGTGTCCTAATAAAGATATTCGGTCATGGTTATGATGGATATATGAATAAATATACTAAACATGAAAAAAGAGTCCTAAAAAGTATATCATGTAATGACGATGTCATTCCCATGATCTTAATATACTAATTTCATACATACAAAAAGAGTCCTAAAAAGATACAATGAAGAGTCCTAAAAAGATACAATTTCATGGCCTTATCACAATAATGATTTCGAATGTATTGTATAGATCATGGCCATTATAATACAATGATCTTAAAAGGACTTTCGATATATATATATATATATATATATATATATATATATATATATATATATATATATATATATATATATATATATATATATATATATATATATATATATAGGGAGAGGATCCAGTGAGAACTCAACATGTGTAAGAGCCTGAGAAATCCAATTCGAACAATTTTAGTGAAATTCGAGCAATTTTTGGTGAAATTCGAGCAATTTTGATGAAATTCGAGCAATCGAGCAAAAAATATTGGCGGGCGAACAAAAAACAAGAAAATTCGAGCAATTTTGGTGAAATTTGAGCAAAAAAATAGCGGGCGAACAAAAAAAGTGAAATTCGAGCATTTTTGTGAGCTGCTCAAAATGTAGAACATGGATGTAGAACATACATGGTAGAACAGAAAAATGCAGAACATGTTCAAATTTTCAAAATTTGTTCAAATTGAACATGATTTTGTTCTAATTATAATTTTGTAGAACATAAATAAGTTCGAGTTTCTCCATATTTGTTCGATTTTTACTATTTTTGTTCTAATTTCACTTGTTCTACATCAAATTCAACTTAAGTTTAGCAGCGCTGTAAACAAATAGGAATTACAAAAATTGAATTGTAGAATTTTAGAATTAAGATGAAGGTGCAAAAATTAAATTCACCTCTTCAATAACATACCTGGATACAAATTGTTTCATAACCATGCTCTGCTCTTATATTTCTCCATGATAGTAAACATCAAATCATTCATGGAAATGTTTAGATGTATATAAATGCATCTTCAAGAAAACATAGAGAGAGAGTAGCGGCGGTTGATGGCAAGGCGAGGAGCACGGCAGCGGCGATGGACGGCGGCAACGGTAACTACTGCAGATCGATTCCAAGGGTAAGCAACAATCGAATCATCTCATTCCTTTTCTTCGACTATCCTACCACATGGAATGTGGAAGATCTTTGGCGATTCTTCAAAAGGCACGGAAGTGTATCAGACATTTACATGGCAAGAAGAAACCTTCCCAATGGGAAACGATTTGGATTCGTCAGGTATGAAAAAATACTTGACCCTGAAAGGTTTGCTGAGGGATTAAGACGAATAAAGTTTGGTGAAACAACCCTAAGATGCTATGTTGCAAGAAACCAGAAGAATAATTCTCTCAACAATGTTAGAGATACCCATACCAACCCCAACACCCATAAAACATTCACACCCCATCAGTCCAAATACGATGGAAGGCAATTCAACGATGTCGTTTCAAATTCTACCAAAAAACCGGGCCTCACACCTGAACATAACCCTAATCATCAACGACAACACCAACCTTATACCAAAGAACACCTTCACCACCACCATACCACTGAGAATCACCACCACCACCCTTACCGACAATTTAACAACCACCACTCTAACCCCCATTACCAACCTGAACCCCATCCCCCACATACACATACACACCACCATCATCAGCCACCTACAACTGGCCACCCTCGCTTTAACCTCCACCATAACCGCCCAAAATATCATCCATCACCACCTCCTCCACCACCGCAAAGACCCCACAATAATCATTACAAATTTTTCCAACATAACCATAACCTACATTCAAAACCCAAAACCGCTCATAACAATCAATCCTCCAATCTGAAAACCAACCCTAAACCTACCAACGTTACATCCCCTAAACCTATAATCCCTGAAAACACCGAAAGAACGATCAATCTAGATGCGGAATGTGACTTTCAAATCGCTAGTGATAGAGCATTGATAGGTGAAGTCAATAATGTTGAGATCCTAGACCAAATCTATGATCTATGCGAAGAAGAAGGTCTCAACAAATTTGTTATCAAGTACTTGGGAGGACTTGAAGTGTTATTCCTATTTGAGACAAAAGAGGCTGTAGATAACATCCTAAATAATGAGAACCACAACATCAGACGATGGGTGCCAAATGTTCGAAGATGGAATCAAAACCACGACAACGCCGGTCGTTTAACATGGATAAAAATCTACGGGGTTCCGGTCAAATGGTGGACTGAAAGAACATTTAGAAAGATAGCGTCGTGGTGGGGGCAAATCATTGATACTAAAAACTGTAGCATAACCGAAAAGCATCAAAATCTAATATTTGGTGAAGTGCTAGCCCAAGTCAGAAGTCCTAATCCCATCCAAGAATCACTAAAGGTTAAACTTGATAAAGAAATCAAATACATTAGAGCGTCAGAGGAGGTTCGTGATATTATTGAGATCGAAACTGATGATGATGAGTCATATTTTGATGAAGAAGATGAAGCACACATAGACCTGAGCTCAGACGTTGAATCGGTACCGGAAACTGATATTCCGGCGAAGAACGATAATCAGGTAGAGGAAGATCATGCATCAAAATGCCTCGAGACAGGAGACAACTTTAATTGCATTAACGATAATGAATCGAAACCCAATGAAAAAGCATGCGGCTCTAGTAGCATTAACCCTGCAGTAACACCTTGTAAGTCGAATAAATGCCAGAATGGACCCCACAAATCCCCTTTAGGAACAGATACTGATGTTCCAATTTCCCACAACAGTCCCCTCGATTCTAACCCTAACACCTCACACATTTGTCCCAACACATCCAATAATCCATCACCCACTCAGCAACCCAAACACCCAATTACGCCCCATAACCCAAGCCCAATAAACATAACTAACCCGCAGCCCACTCAACACATTAATCTCTCAACCCAACCTAAAAATCCCAGCCCAATTAAACTAAGCCCACCTTCCATTCCAAACACCTTCGTTGCCTGCTCAAACCAGAAGTTATCCCCCAACCTCACCGGATCACCTAACATACATTCAAATGCTGTCCCACCTCCTTCACCTGACCCTAATAGCATTCTACCAAATTCGCCTAATAGCCCTATCCGAATCACCAAGCTCTTCCAGCAACCTGATAATGAAAATTCTAAACTACCTAAATCACCCTGCCTATGTGACACTACCACGAATCAATCACCCTCTACCTTTCCTACTAGACCTCTACCCAAACCCTTCTCAACCAACCAGTGTGCAAACGCTCCAATCGATTGTAACCCTAGCCCTCTACCTATCCCGAACACTAACCCTAATCCTAAACAAAAGTCGATTGGTAGACAAAGCAAGGACCATGGACAATTTACCATTGGAAGTCTGAAATCATCATCGAAGATGTTAAGATTCAAACACCTGGCGAGACAAAAACACACTCAAGGAGGTAGAACTAACAAAACCTCCTCGTTGGTGACCGACAGAAAAAAGACAACTTCCACTTCCTCATCATCAAGCATAGGTCTGCAAGAGATTGGTGCAAAGCTTGGTATGAGGTGGAATGAGAAGGCTACATAAGCTTCTTATTCCTATTCTTGCTCGATAGTTTTCTATTCCTATGAAGATTCTCTCACTTAATATCCGTGGGTTCGGTAAGGATGACGATGGGGTTAACAAAGTTGGGTGGTTCAAGAGAATGATCTCAAAGGAATCTCCTGATATTGTATTGGTCCAGGAAAGTAAATGTAATTGGGTAAACGATAATTGGGTCGAAATGATCTGGGGCTCTCCGAACTTTCAGTTTGTTCAAAAGCCCAAAGTGGGTAAATCCGGTGGTTTATTGGTAATTTGGGATACTTCGTCTTTCGTTGTAAATGGAGCTGTTGAAAAAAAGCACTACCTAGCCATCAAGGGTAAATGGAAAGGTAGCGATGCTGAAACCATTGTAGTCAACGTGTATGGTCCGCACAAAGACTGTGAGAAAAAACAATTCTGGGAGTGTCTCGACAACTTCATGAACTTCGGTACAGCTGATTGGGTAATAGGGGGGGATTTTAATGAGGTTCGTTCGGCTGACGAAAGAAAAAACAGTATCTTTCACGAGAGGCGTGCTAAATTGTTCAATGATTTCATAGATTCAAATCATCTAATAGATGTTCCTTTATCCGGGAAAAGATTTACGAGAATAAGTGATGATGGAGTGAAATTTAGCAAGCTTGACCGGTTCCTAATCTCGGAGGAATTCTTGGATAGGTGGGGTGACGTGTCCGTATCACCTCTTGATCGAAATACCTGCGACCATTGCCCAATATTATTGCATAACAATAAGGCCGACTTTGGTCCCAAACCGTTCAGAATCTTCGATGTCTGGCTCGAATGTGTAGATATTGATCAAGTTGTTACTGAAGCATGGAATAAGCATGTGTTTGGGAACAAACCGGACTGCATCTTCCGAGACAAGTTAAAAAATGTTAAAGAAGCTTTGAGATCGTGGAGTAAATATCGTTATGGCACATTAGACATCGAGTTGGAAAACTGGAAGAATCTTGCGAATGAACTTGAATCAAAGGCTGATATGGTTGATCTCGATGACGCTGATAGATCTCGTTGGGTAGAGGCAAGAGCTAATTGGGCAAAAAAGGAGAAAGAAAAATCGGGGATGCTGAAACAGAAGGCAAGATTGAAATGGGATGCCGAAGGCGATGAAAACACTGCTTATTTTCATGCCACGATCAACCGCAATAGAAGCCGAGCAAATCTGAGAGGATTATTTATTGACGGGGTGTGGTCTGATCAACCTGAGCGTATCAAACAGGAAGTGTTCGAGTATTTTAAAAAACTATTCGAGCTAAACCCATCCCTCGTCCCTGACTACAGCAGCCTCGACTCCATCCAAATTAAAAAAATTACTCCGGATGATACTGTAATGTTGGAAGCTCCTTTCCTAGAGTCGGAGATTTGGGAGGTCATAAATAATTGTAACCCGTCGAAAGCCCCGGGACCCGACGGATTTAACCTCGGTTTTTTCAAAAAATATTATTGGTTAATTAAAGATGATTTAAAAAAGGCGATAGATGATTTTTGGGAAAAGGGGAGTATTTCCTACGGGTGCAACGCGTCATTCTTCACTTTGGTTCCGAAAAAAAGAGATCCCCTAAACCTCGGCGATTATCGGCCTATTAGCCTTATCGGGGGCTATTATAAGATTGTGTCAAAGTTACTATCTTGTCGTATCCAAAAAATCATCCACAATATAATTGGAGTTGAGCAAAGCGCTTTCATCAAGGGTCGATATATCCTAGATAGCATCCTTGTTGCTAATGAAGCTATCGGTGAGTTACAAAACCAAAAATCCAATGGCTTGCTTTTCAAAGCCGACTTTCAGAAAGCATTCGATAGCATCCGATGGGATTTCCTACTAGCCATCATGGAAAAAATGGGGTTCGGATCAAAATGGAGATCGTGGATTATATCCTGCCTAAAATCGGCTACGATCTCTATATTGGTTAATGGATCGCCAACGAAGGAATTTTGCCTACAAAAAGGTGTACGGCAAGGGGATCCACTATCTCCCTATCTTTTCATCATCGCGGCGGAGGGCCTCAATGCGATTATCAATCATGCTTCAAGTGTTAATGTTTTCGAAGGTATCTCAATTGGCAAGGACAAGGTGCAACTTACACACCTCCAATATGCCGACGACACGCTATTCTTTGGCAAATGGTCGAAAAGAAATGCCGGTAATCTTGTTAAAGTCCTCCAATGCTTTGAAATCTTCTCGGGACTTAAAGTAAACTATTCAAAAAGTTGCCTCTTTGGGGTGGGAATACAAAAAGAAAAAATCGAGGAAATGGCAAGTTACATAAATTGTCAAGTGGGTTCACTACCCTTTACTTATCTTGGCTTACCAATTGGCCAAAAAATGAATCGTGCCCATGGATGGAACCAAGTAATCGAAAAGTTCAAAGGAAGATTGGTAGAGTGGAAGGCAAAAGCGTTATCGTTCGGTGGTCGTCTTACCCTTATCAAGTCGGTCCTAAGTAATCTTCCGTTATACGCCTTCTCCCTATTCCGTGCTCCTTCAATGGTTATCAACTTGCTCGAAGGTATTAGACGTAATTTCTTTTGGGGCGGGTCGGGTGATCACAAAAAAATCTCTTGGATCAAATGGGAGTCAATATTACTACCTTTTGATGAGGGGGGACTCAATGTGGGAACTCTAAAAGCCAAAAACCTATCGCTATTAGGTAAATGGTGGTGGCGTTTCCATAACGAGCCAATTGCTTATTGGGTCAAAATAATAAAGAGCATATATGGGCGGGACGGGGGGTTATCTACTCACAATCTTCAAAGTGTAATTAACAGGAATTCAACATGGAACAGTATCCGAAAGGCTGGAATGGAGATTGATAAGTTAGGAGTCGAATTCAGTAACTCGTTTGTTAGATCTGTGGGTTCGGGGTCAGGTATCTGCTTTTGGACAGAAGCATGGTTCGGCGATCAACCTTTCAGCGTGAAATATAGCAGGTTATTTAAATTGGAAGTCGACCAAGGTGCAAAAGTCAGCGAAAGGATCTTAAAAGATGGGATTAACTGGATTACCTCGTGGAATTGGAAACGAACGCCAACGGGACGAACAAAAGATGAGCTCGAATCCCTAATATGCGAACTCAATTCGTTCAGATACGGGGTCAGAGAAGTCGATAGCTGGAGATGGAAACATCATGTCAATGGTGAGTTCAAAACCGCTGCGCTCACCTCACTAATCAACTCTAATCTGCTGCTAAATCCAGGGCCGAAGGTTGCAATGCTTCACAACAAATTAATACCAAAGAAAATAGAAATATTCGTTTGGAGAGCAAGGTTAAGGCGCTTACCGGTTTTTTCCGAACTCGATAAAAGAGGCATAGACTTAGGTTCGGTGAGATGTCCGGTTTGCAACAATGCAATTGAAACAGTAGAACATGTTCTGCTCGAGTGTTCGTTTGCAAGGGATCTGTGGCTAAGGGTATGTAAATGGTGGAAATTGAAGGACCAATTTTCTTACTTCACTACAAACCTAGAAGAGTTGTTACTTGGAAAAGTTCTTCCGTCGGTTCAAGTCTCAAGCCTATGGCAAGCTACCGTGTGGTCTTGTTGCTACATCATCTGGAATAACCGAAACCAATTGACATTTCGAAACCACAAGGGTAACGGGCCTGTGCTACTAAATGAGCTCCAAGTTAAGTCCTTTAGTTGGATATCCAACAGGAGCAAGCAACTTGATATGGTTTGGAGCAAATGGCTAACAACTCCAAATGAGATCGTGGATCCTGGATAGATTATAGCTTTCTCTTAGGTCATGTTTTACGTTTGGTCTTTGTTGTATCATATAATGGCATATGCTCATATGCTTGTACGATTCGATCTTTAATAATATTTACATGTTGCCTTTCAAAAAAAAAAAAAAAAAAAGAAAACAACAAAATAAATAAAGCAACTACAACAAATAAATTTAATCACATATATAAATCATTCATTATGAAATGTTTTTGATGCAGACTCGCTCGGCAATAAATTTGGCTGCAATTTTTCACGAAGTTAATTGCCGGTGACGGAGACGATGAAGTCGTAATTGCCGCAACCAGAAACGTCGATCTCTTTAAATTGGTGAAAATTATAAGGATGCAAGAGGAAGGAGAAAACCATTGAGTCTAGATATGATTATTTACATTATGGTTTGATGGTAATTTATGGATCAGTGAAAATAAGGGTTTTTGAAATGAGAATTGGGGGAGATAAGATAAACAGGGGATAAAATTCTCACTCTACTGGAACTTTTAATCTGCCCTAATTTCACACAAACTGACCGCTTTTTTGTTTTTGTTCGCCCTTGTGAAAAATTGTTCGTCCGCATGAGTTCTTACAGTTCTCAATCAAAAATGGGTATCCCTGTACTATATATATATATATATATATATATATATATATATATATATATATATATATATATATATATATATATATATATCATAACATAATTTCAAGAAATGGAATGTGACAATCAATAAAGTAAACAGAAATAGATATTTCAATTAAAAAAAAGGAAGATTTAATACATGACGTTGTTGAAAACAACACTAAACATAATAAAGTTAAACAAAATGAGATCCAACATACGAGTAAAGTAAAAAGTAAATAAAAAACAGTCAAGTCTTGAAGCATAAGTCCGAGGTCCTCACCAAATATTTTCAATCCAAAGACACTGTCTAAAAAAAGTTCAAATATAAGCATAAACCTACACACAGTAACAACTAGTCCGGTTCCGGCCCACGCGATGCAGCGGGGGCTTTCGGCCTGTGTATTCATATTTAACGTAGCGTTGTGTATTTACAGAGGAGAAAACGGCTCATGTCTTAAGCTCCGTTTTAGATGTCGTTGTCTTAAGCGTTTTTTAAAAAGTCTCCATTTCGAACGTAGTTTGTTTCGTTTTGTTCATAAAAATTTTTCGAGTGTAACGGTGTTGTCGGAAAAAATTAACTTGCGGCGAACAGAAAGATACGGGTTGTCGTTGTGTTAAACGTTTTTTAAAAAGTGTCCGTTTCGCGTATAGTTAGTCCCGTTGGGTTCGTGAGACTTTTTCGAGTTGAACGGTGGTCTCGGAAAAATTTTATAACACCCCATATTTTTTATTTTTTTTTTATACAGCGAAAGACCAATTTAACTAGTATATAAGTTAAAAATGTATATATACATATATAATCCACTTAATGAAAAACATGTTAATAAATAAACGACCGGGTGTTATATTAAAACGTAAATACAACTTTAATAGAAAAGATACGACATCAGAGTTTCCGACTTTGTCAAACATATCTTCCAACATCCCATCTTCACCCTGATAACTAGCATACAACAAATCCATAACCTGCAGGGAAGATGTGGGGGATTAGCACGAAGCTAAGTGAGTGCAACTAACTATAGGCAATAGTATACAGGAACCGTCATACTACTCATGTCACATAGGCTAACACACAAACATCACCCAAGTGCCGTCTACAGAGACTCTGGCGGCTCGGCCAAACCATTAACCACCAGCTGATCGGACTGGGGCTTACCAGAAGTTCCTCCACCACCGTATGTATATACATAATCCACACGCGACGGACGCGTCATTCACATATATATACACCACGGCTGTCTAGGCCACCACATGAGGAACCCAACCCGCAGGTTGATCTCTCCTACCGAGGCCACCACACAATAGGGACGCACTGGGCTCCAGCAGACAAGCATCAACCAACATGCAGACATCACAATGTACTAACTATCCACACCAATAAGTATATCTAACAAGCATGGCAGTCATGATATAACATGCTACTATATACTATATTCTCCAGTTAGTCCCACTCACCGATACCGGCATCACTCGGTAGTCTAATATCACCGAGTCTTTTCCTCGTCTGTATCACCTGAAAACAATACTCACAAGTTAGCAAATCATATTCCAAATGCTAACAATATTATAATCACAATATATATACATATATACATACACACATATTCCATCAATATACAAACTGGCAGCATAACGGCTAACAATCAACACTTAGGTAAAATATTCTGCCCTGGACACACAGTCGGTCGACTGTCTCCTCAATCGGTCGACTGACGTAGACAGTCGGTCGACTGTTGACACAACCGGTCGACTAACTTTCTCAATCGGTCGACTTATTTAGTATTTACACAATCGGCCGAAAGTCAAACTCAGTCGGTCGGTTCACTCGCCAGTCGGTCGGTTCAACCCTCAGTCGGTCGACTGTCGACCGACAGTCGGCCGACTGTATTCATCTTCCTCAGAAACTGAACAAAGGCTACGGACTTCACGATGAAATCCTCAAATCTCGATCTAGAGCTCGTTTTAAACGCCAAAAATCGACCACAACTTGTTCACTACTTGTTATAGACTCAAAACCCACAACAATTTGACCATAACAACACTTAAATCACTAGTTTTGACACAAATTCAAGCTTTTTACAAAACCCACACAAAACTATGAATATAACATCGAATTGAACACAAAAATACATGTTACTTACCTTGTTAGAATCAGTAGACAACAAAGAACACGATTCTAAGATCAATTTGAGCTCAAGAACAAGGATTAAGGATTAGGGTTTGGTAGGTGAAGGAGATGAAGTACGGAGTATGATTTGGGAAGAATCTGGAAAATGCAAGAAATGACAACACTAGGCATCATATTTGGGTTAAATTCCCACACTGAGCAACACACGGGTATTTATCAGTTATCTGATATCTTTCGTACTTAATTTGACTGCCCTAACGGAGTCCAAATTAAATAAACAAACTTGTTCTGTGACCCTTGTCACATACTGGTCCTATCTACATCATTAAATAATACAAAATATAAAATTAGAATAAAAGCATATAATAACACCACACAATCTGAGGGCAAAATAGTAATCTAACAGCTAGGCCCGCTTCGAGGGTGTTACAAATCTACCCCCCTTAAAGAGATTCCGTCCTCGGAATCTGCTAAGTCATAGCCAACACGGGTCACAGGGAACAAATACCAACACAATTGGTCACACCGGTAGCTACACCAAAACACATCCTAAGATAACAAGCATTACCAAGGTTCATTAGTTTTCTCATCTGCCAACCTATAAGCGAAAATCATTAATTTAAATACTCACCGTCACTAAGTCAATGCTAACCCTTTCTGTTACGACCAACTCCAATCATGCAACACACATTCAGATAATTTATCCCGCAATTGTCTATAGCATCACAATTATCGCTCGAAGGGGTAACCTGTAGCGACCCCGACAAATCGTCAAATGACGGCGTCATCTACGTATGGTCCCATTACATGGTCGTAAGTCTTTATAACAAAGTTTGACCGAAAAGTATGTTGCATTCATTTCATAAATAAGGGTGTTTCAAAGTTTACAAAAGTAGATTCCATAGCAAGTACATAACAATGTTTAAAGTTTGTATGAAACACGTGCGACACGATTAAAAGTAGTCAAAAAGACGCTCCACGTATGCAAGTATACTCGACATCCAATGCAAGTATCAAATAGTATGAGCGGAAGCATGTATCACCTAAGTTCAAGGACCTGAGAAAAACATAGAGAATCTGTCAACGAAAACGTTGGTGAAATCATAGGTTTAAATAAGTAAATGAGTAATAGTAAGTTGAACCACAAGATTTGCAACATCGATAAAGCCATAGTACATTCTAAAAGTTAATATTCACGAGCACCCAATTATCAAAGCTTAACGTTCCGTCCGTTGAATACCCCATCAATTAGTGCTAGAACAACACTGTTCCCGAAAATATATTTCATTCGTAAACGGTAGCGAACCGTTTGAATGAGGGTTTGTCAAACCCATATGGCCATATAACATAAGTTCTCGCTTACACCATCTGATGTAACTAATGATAATCGGATTGAGGATTTTCGTTCTAAACTCGTATGTAGAATGTTTGTTTTCCCGTTCTTGTGTTCACTTAGTTCAAAAGAATCGTTTATGTTTTCTCATCCCAAAAGTAAGTTTAAAAGAGTAAAAGTGGGACTATGATCTCACCTTGTATGCACGAACAAAAAGTACTTCAACAAGTAATGTGCGCAAAGGACAACGCTAGTCTCGACCTAAACAATTAGGTGGTATCAATAACGATAGTCACGAAGGGTCAAAGTTGTTCAATTAGTCCTATGGCTCGACACGACTCGATTATGTAGCATGTGAAGCAAATTGTCAAGTTTCATGCAAGATACAAGTATAAAAGCATGTTAGGAAGATTGCGTAATTAATTGGTTAAGTTTGACAAAAAGTCAAACTTTGGTCGGTCAAAGTCAACAAAAAGTCAACACGTTCGGGTCGGGTCTCGGACAAATTTTCTATGCTAGTTATTCATATATAAGCATTTTAAAATAAGTTACATGTAAATTGGAGGTCTAGAACATGCCAAACATTTTTCGTCAAAAGATCAAGCAAACAGCCAGTTTTAGACAAACGGGACGGCGTCCCAAATGGCTAGACGGCGTCTCGATTAAAAGAGTGGGACGGCGTCCCCAATTCCTAGACGGCGTCTAGGTTAGAAGAGTGGGACGTCGTCCTGGGTATCTGGACGGCGTCCTGAGGTGTTTCCAGGCCCTGGTTGCTGAAACTCCTAAGTGCACGAATCAAAACTCAACCCAACACAATTTACAAACCGCAAACATTCAAGGCATGCATTTTATATCACCGGAAAGGTATTTTGACAAGGAACGCAACTATGCACTTTTTATCATTCAAACTTTCATTTACAACAACCAAAAACCTCCATCAATGTTCCTCATTCAATGTATACAAGTCACAAATGCCATTTAATGATTCGGTAACCAAATTACATGAACAATATGCCGTTTCGAAGGTGATTAAGCATACAACACAACCTAACACTTACAACTAACATTCCATGTCATTCAAATCATTAAAAGTCCATTTTAAGTTCATGAAACCTTAACCTAAATTCACCAAATTTCATAATCAAGTTTAGGAGGTTTCATTAATCAAACTATACATCATAATGAAGCTAGTAACACTAGAAACACAATTAAAACATGAACTCTTAGCATCAAACAACATATGAACACTCAAATTTCAAGATTAAGCATGTCATCTTTCAATATGAACTAGTTACATCAAAATATCAAAAACGAGCATACAAATCACATAAACAAACTAGACTCGAGCCATAGACACTAATTAACAACCTTATAACTTAAAAATCTCAAGAACACAAGAATTAGTGATTTTAGAAAGTTACCCAAAATTGATGAAATCGGTATGGAAACGAAGAGGAGATCACGAGGAATTCAAATATGCAATTTGTTTTGATCGAATCCTTCTTGAACGAATTTGGATGATGATTGAAGGTTTGAGGCTTTTGAGAGAAAAGGTGAAGTAGTAGAATGAAAGGGATGAATGAATGGATGAGAATAAGGGTTGACTCTTTGACCTAGTCAAATGTTTCAACCTTTGGCAAGTTTGGTCCCTCAACTTTAAACCGGGTGCGGGAATTACCTAAATGAGATAATTCAACGCATATTAACGGGATGTGTTATAAACATATAACGGAACTTAAATAGTTAAACGGAAAAGTAAACGGAAAAAGGCGGGATGTTACATTACCTACACCTTAAAAGAAATTTCGTCCCGAAATTTAGGTAGGCGTAGTAGTCGTTGTTTCTTCCTCGGAATCTGACGTTTCCGGGACCGAGAATAGATGAGGGTGTTTCTTTCGCATTTGATCTTCTCTTTCCCAAGTAAACTCGGGTCCCCTTTTGGCGTTCCATCGGACCTTAACAATCGGGATCCGGCTTTGTTTTAATTCCTTCTCGACGTAGTCCACAATTTCAACCGGTTCCTCCACGAAATGAAGTTTGTCATCAATGGTAAGCTCCTCGAGAGGAATGATGATATCGGGTTCGGCAAGACACTTTTTCAAGTTGGACACATGGAAAGTAGGATGAACGAAGCTCAATTGAGGCGGAAGATCTAAACGATAAGCAACGGTTTCAATACGCTCCAAGATTTCGAAAGGACCAATATACCGCGGATTTAGCTTCCCGCGTTTCCCAAAACGGATTACACCCTTCCAAGGTGCGACTTTTAACATTACTCGGTCACCGACTTGAAATTCAAGATCGTTGCGTCGTTTGTCGGTATAGCTCTTTTGACGACTTCGGGCCGTCCTAAGCCTATCTCGGATTTGAATGATTTTCTCGGTGGTTTCGTGAATGAGTTCGGGTCCGGTGATTTGCACGTCGCCTACCTCGGCCCAACAAAGAGGTGAACGACATTTGCGGCCATATAGCGCTTCAAAAGGTGCGGCTTTAATACTCGCGTGATAACTATTGTTATAAGAGAACTCGGCGAGAGGTAAGTGCTTGTCCCAAGCTTTTCCGAAATCAACCACGCAAGCTCGTAACATGTCTTCTAAGGTTTGAATTGTACGTTCGCTTTGTCCATCGGTTTGAGGATGATATGCGGTGCTCATGTCTAAACGCGTTCCCAACGCTTCTTGTAATGTACGCCAAAATCTAGAAACGAAACGGCCATCTCGGTCGGAGATAATCGATAAAGGTACACCGTGTCGGGCTACGATCTCCTTAATGTAAAGTTGTGCAAGTTTCTCCATTTTGTCTGTTTCTTTCATGGCAAGGAAGTGTGCGGATTTGGTGAGACGGTCAACAATAACCCAAATGGTATCATAACCGCCCGTCGTTTTTGGTAGCTTGGTGATAAAATCCATCGTTATCCTTTCCCACTTCCATTGTGGGATCTCGGGTTGTTGAAGTAATCCGGACGGTCTTTGGTGTTCGGCTTTGACTTTGGAACATGTCAAACACTTGGAAACATAAGTAGCTACGTCTCTTTTGATGTTCGGCCACCAATATAGTTGTTTAAGGTCGTGGTACATCTTATTGGCACCGGGGTGAATCGAGTATCGTGACTTATGGGCTTCATCTAAAATAAGGCTTCGTAGGTCCCCATAACTAGGCACCCAAATCCTTCCGGCGTAATATCGGAGTCCGGTCTCCCTAATTTCGAATCGAGAGACGTGAATGTTTAAGAGCTCGTGTGAAAGGTTTTCATCCTTGAGAGCCTCATCTTGGGCTACCCGAATTTGGCTATTAAGGTTGGTGTGAATGGTGATGTTTAAAGCTCGGACACGAAGAGGCACCGCTCTTTCTTTTCGACTTAAGGCATCGGCTACTACGTTTGCCTTCCCGGGATGGTAACGAAGCTCGCAATTATAATCGTTCAAGGTTTCAATCCACCTTCGTTGTCTCATGTTTAGTTGCTTTTGATCGAAGATATGTTGGAGACTTTTGTGATCGGTAAAGATAGTACTCTTGGTACCAAGAAGATGATGTCTCCATAGCTTAAGTGCAAAGATGACGGCACCGAGTTCAAGATCATGTGTCGTGTAGTTTCGTTCGTGAACTTTGAGTTGTCGAGAGGCATAAGCAATGACTTTCTTTCGTTGCATTAATACGCATCCATAACCGTTTTTCGAGGCATCACAATATACAACAAAATCATCATTGCCTTTGGGAAGTGACAAGATAGGAGCGGTGGTTAGCTTAGTTTTCAAGATTTGAAAAGCGGTTTCTTGTTCGGATGTCCAAACGAATTTTCGTTCCTTGTGAGTTAACGCGGTTAGAGGGCGAGCGATTAAGGAGAAATCCTTGATGAATTTACGATAGTATCCGGCGAGACCCAAGAATTGACGAATTTGAGTAGGAGTAGTAGGAGTCTCCCATTTACTAATGGCTTCGATTTTTGCGGGATCGACTTTAATGCCTTGATCACTTACAACATGACCAAGAAATTGAACTTCCTTTAACCAAAATTCACACTTGGAGAACTTGGCATATAGTTTCTCTTTTCTCAAGAGCTCGAGCACGAGTCGGAGATGTTCTTTGTGTTCCTCTTCGTTTTTAGAATAGATCAAAATATCATCGATGAACACGATAACGAATTTGTCGAGGTAAGGTTTGCACACGCGGTTCATGAGATCCATGAACACCTCCGGTGCGTTAGTGAGACCGAAAGGCATGACAAGGAACTCATAACTACCATAACGAGTCCGGAAAGCGGTTTTGGAGACATCTTCCCCCTTAACCCTTAGTTGATGATAACCCGAACGGAGATCGATTTTTGAGTATACACGAGAACCTTGTAGTTGATCAAAAAGGTCATCAATGCGAGGAAGGGGATATCGGTTCTTAACCGTCAATTTGTTTAGTTCACGATAATCAATGCACATTCGTAGGGATCCGTCTTTCTTCTTGACGAACAAAATCGGAGCGCCCCATGGTGAATGGCTAGGTTGAATGAAACCACGGTCAAGTAACTCTTGGATTTGACTTTGTAATTCTTGCAATTCAGATGGAGCGAGTCTATATGGTGCACGCGCTACGGGTGCGGCTCCTGGAATAAGATCGATTTGAAATTCAACCGGTCGATGAGGTGGAAGACCCGGTAATTCGTCGGGAAATACATCGGAAAAGTCACTAACAATTGGCACATCTTCGATGCGCTTTTCGTCGGCCTCGACTTTCTTAACGTGAGCAAGAATCGCGAAACAACCCTTGCGAAGTAGCTTTCGAACTTTAAGGCACGAAACGAGATTGAGTCCGGTGCAATTTTTGTCGCCATAGACAATCAATGGTTCACCATTCTCGATAGGAATTCGGATTGCGTGAAGATCGCAAAGAATGTGAGATTTATTTTTGACCATCCAATTCATACCGATTATTACATCAAAACTCCCTAATTCCATGGGTATCAAGTCAATTTCAAAGTCCTTACCCAAAATGTTCAAAGTACACCCCCGGTAATATGTGTCGGCACTTAAGAGTTTTCCGTCGGCCACTTCGATGGAATAAGTAGTATCTAAAGGGTGTGGTGGAGTGCAAAGGGTAGGAGCCAAAGTCTTGGACACAAAACATTTATCGGCACCCGAATCGAATAAGCAAGTAACATAAGAGTTGTTGAGAAGAAACGTACCCGTGACTAGTTCATTGTCATCTCGGGCTTCCTCGGTGTTGATGTTAAAGGCTCGGCCTCGGTGGTTGGGGTTGGTTTTCTTTTTCGGGCATTCGTTCTTATAATGGCCCGTTTGGCCACATTCGTAACAAGTGACCGTTTTTGGAGGATTGGGCCCCTTTCGAGCAACGGGGGCGGTGCTTGTGCAATTGTTGGCCTTATGACCAACTCCTTGGCAACGGTGACAAATTAGCTTGTTACATTCGCCGTAATGATGTTTGTGGCACTTGTTGCACAAAGGTAAGTTCCCGACATAACCCTTCTTGCCGTCGTTGTTGAAGGGCTTTTTGGTGAAGGTGTTGTTGTTGTAGTTAGTTGATGAAGTGGCTTCCCATTTCCTTATGTTGCCACCCGACTTGTCCTCGGCCTTAGGAGCCGGCACTACGATTTCGTCAACCGTTTCGATTAATTGACGAGCCATGTTCATAGCGGCTTGATGAGTAGCGGGTTTGGATGACATCACCCCTTGTTTGATGCTTTTTGGAAGACCGAGCATGTAGAGCTCAATCCTTTGAGATTCGGGGTTAACAAGATTAGGACACATCAAGGATAGTTCGGCGAAGCGTTGATTATAAGCCTTAAGATCGTTTCCGACCGCTTTCAAAGCTCTTAGTTCTTCCTCGAGCTTTCGGGTTTCTTCGCGCGGAAAGTATTCGACAATCATCTTTTCCTTCAAATCGGCCCAAGAGAGGGCATGAGCTTCATCGGTACCCACCGATTGAACATAGGTGTTCCACCATGTTAGAGCAATTCCGGAGAAAGTGTGGGTGGAGTATTTGACCTTGTCTTGATCCCGACAACCGCTTATGCTAAAGACGGCCTCGGTTTGTTCAAACCAACGAGTAAGCACAACCGGTCCCCCAGTTCCATCATAAGTGTGAGGTTTGCACCCCATGAAAGCTTTGTAGGAGCACCCTTCGCTAGAGTTACCGGCTCCTTGGTTATTGTTGTTGTGGTTGGTGTTATTGTTGTTGTTAGACGAGTGACCGGCCATGGCCGCATCTACAGCGGTAGCTATCATCCGTTCGAGAGCTTGTTCGGGAGTTTCATTGCGGCGTACACGACGAGGAGCCATTGTTCCTTCAAAACAAAAGAATACCGTTGGTTAGTATTCTAAATAATACTAACCGTGATATGGGATAAAGATAGAGAGAAAATTATCCTTGACCCGCCTTAAATTCTTTATGTCATAATGTCGGTATGTTCATATGAGTCACCGTAATATAATTTCCGGGAATTATATTACCCTAATTCATATGTGCATTCGACATTACATCATATAGTCAAGGTGGCGTGTCAATTAAATTATACAACGCAAGATTTAGATAGGATAAGAGTAGATATGAGTAAGAGAGTTCGAGTATAAATGCACAAATAGTCAAGTAATTCCTACGTCAAGTCTATATGCCGGTTGTAGTCTAGACTCACCAATGTACCCTAAGACTCGGGGTTGACACCAATGAACTCTAAATCCCTACAACCAAAGCTCTGATACCACTTGTAGCGACCCCGACAAATCGTCAAATGACGGCGTCATCTACGTATGGTCCCATTACATGGTCGTAAGTCTTTATAACAAAGTTTGACCGAAAAGTATGTCGCATTCATTTCATAAATAAGGGTGTTTCAAAGTTTACAAAAGTAGATTCCATAGCAAGTACATAACAATGTTTAAAGTTTGTATGAAACACGTGCGACACGATTAAAAGTAGTCAAAAAGACGCTCCACGTATGCAAGTATACTCGACATCCAATGCAAGTATCAAATAGTATGAGCGGAAGCATGTATCACCTAAGTTCAAGGACCTGAGAAAAACATAGAGAATCTGTCAACGAAAACGTTGGTGAAATCATAGGTTTAAATAAGTAAATGAGTAATAGTAAGTTGAACCACAAGATTTGCAACATCGATAAAGCCATAGTACATTCTAAAAGTTAATATTCACGAGCACCCAATTATCAAAGCTTAACGTTCCGTCCGTTGAATACCCCATCAATTAGTGCTAGAACAACACTGTTCCCGAAAATATATTTCATTCGTAAACGGTAGCGAACCGTTTGAATGAGGGTTTGTCAAACCCATATGGCCATATAACATAAGTTCTCGCTTACACCATCTGATGTAACTAATGATAATCGGATTGAGGATTTTCGTTCTAAACTCGTATGTAGAATGTTTGTTTTCCCGTTCTTGTGTTCACTTAGTTCAAAAGAATCGTTTATGTTTTCTCATCCCAAAAGTAAGTTTAAAAGAGTAAAAGTGGGACTATGATCTCACCTTGTATGCACGAACAAAAAGTACTTCAACAAGTAATGTGCGCAAAGGACAACGCTAGTCTCGACCTAAACAATTAGGTGGTATCAATAACGATAGTCACGAAGGGTCAAAGTTGTTCAATTAGTCCTATGGCTCGACACGACTCGATTATGTAGTATGTGAAGCAAATTGTCAAGTTTCATGCAAGATACAAGTATAAAAGCATGTTAGGAAGATTGCGTAATTAATTGGTTAAGTTTGACAAAAAGTCAAACTTTGGTCGGTCAAAGTCAACAAAAAGTCAACACGTTCGGGTCGGGTCTCGGACAAATTTTCTATGCTAGTTATTCATATATAAGCATTTTAAAATAAGTTACATGTAAATTGGAGGTCTAGAACATGCCAAACATTTTTCGTCAAAAGATCAAGCAAACAGCCAGTTTTAGGCAAACGGGACGGCGTCCCAAATGGCTAGACGGCGTCTCGATTAAAAGAGTGGGACGGCGTCCCCAATTCCTAAACGGCGTCTAGGTTAGAAGAGTGGGACGTCGTCCTGGGTATCTGGACGGCGTCCTGAGGTGTTTCCAGGCCCTGGTTGCTGAAACTCCTAAGTGCACGAATCAAAACTCAACCCAACACAATTTACAAACCGCAAACATTCAAGGCATGCATTTTATATCACCGGAAAGGTATTTTGACAAGGAACGCAACTATGCACTTTTTATCATTCAAACTTTCATTTACAACAACCAAAAACAGCCATCAATGTTCCTCATTCAATGTATACAAGTCACAAATGCCATTTAATGATTCGGTAACCAAATTACATGAACAATATGCCGTTTCGAAGGTGATTAAGCATACAACACAACCTAACACTTACAACTAACATTCCATGTCATTCAAATCATTAAAAGTCCATTTTAAGTTCATGAAACCTTAACCTAAATTCACCAAATTTCATAATCAAGTTTAGGAGGTTTCATTAATCAAACTATACATCATAATGAAGCTAGTAACACTAGAAACACAATTAAAACATGAACTCTTAGCATCAAACAACATATGAACACTCAAATTTCAAGATTAAGCATGTCATCTTTCAATATGAACTAGTTACATCAAAATATCAAAAACGAGCATACAAATCACATAAACAAACTAGACTCGAGCCATAGACACTAATTAACAACCTTATAACTTAAAAATCTCAAGAACACAAGAATTAGTGATTTTAGAAAGTTACCCAAAATTGATGAAATCGGTATGGAAACGAAGAGGAGATCACGAGGAATTCAAATATGCAATTTGTTTTGATCGAATCCTTCTTGAACGAATTTGGATGATGATTGAAGGTTTGAGGGTTTTGAGAGAAAATGTGAAGTAGTAGAATGAAAGGGATGAATGAATGGATGAGAATAAGGGTTGACTCTTTGACCTAGTCAAATGTTTCAACCTTTGGCAAGTTTGGTCCCTCAACTTTAAACCGGGTGCGGGAATTACCTAAACGAGATAATTCAACGCATATTAACGGGATGTGTTATAAACATATAACGGAACTTAAATAGTTAAACGGAAAAGTAAACGGAAAAAGGCGGGATGTTACATAACCAAGTACCAACAATCAACTGTTTAACAAGGCCGCGCACGTCATCTTTTATCCTAGCACTATGCTAAGAGGATAACGATTAAATAATTCAACACTAGATGCAATCAACATTCATTCAAATACAAGACAACCCAAACGTATAATATAGACCCGTCATCAACTTAATTGACTTCCACAAAAAGTTTCACGTCAAACTGTCACTACACCCCACTTTCTGAAGATACCAACGGTTATATACTGTCAATTTCATTGAATCAGACTGATCCATCAAATTTCGAGATTACCCATAAAGTTAACCCATTAAATCTTATATTCAGTTTATTCTAAGTCATAAGTCTGTTGTCATCGTGTCACATGAAAACGCAACTCAGTTAAGCCCACAATTCTACATCACTAAATCAACAAAGGTCATGGGTATTACAAATCACCAAAACGGGCCACAACGTAACCTAAGTCAAATCATGTCCTACGGTCATATGCCTTACAAAGCTCCGTCCATTCTCGTAGGTCAAAAGCTAACTTATCGGTCTAAGGCCAAACACATCATCTGCTAGTCTACTATCCAAGTGTCGAGACCCGCTATATGCCGATCTGCAAACTTACTTACTTACATTACACGATATCCGAATCGTTCCTCACATTCTGGTCTAGAAAACAGTCTTTACCACGAGCTAAAGAAGTTCAATGCTGAAAACCTACCGCTATCTAATAACTGAAAAAATCTAATTTCGTCTGAATTCCAAACTTGATCTATCAATAATCTTACGAAATACCACGAAAATTCCATCTCATGTCTAGGTTTTACACACTAACTCTCGAGTCACTACTAATGACCCACAACATTATATCTGTCAATCATGATTTGAGGTTATTCTCGAGTCACTTTCATCGAATTTCCTAGATCAACTCACTCTAAAACACTGAATAATGACTATCATTTACCTTAGAATACACAAACTTAGCTAATTTCATCACTACAACATAGCCAAATCAACTCGGATTACACTGATTTACCCAAATTCCGTAATTTAATACTTGTTTCAAACCTGATATTTAAAAATTTCGTTGAAATTCGCTTATCTGGTTCAATGTTCCCCAATTATTCAACGACTAAATCGTTATTCTGATCAACTCAATCATAGTTGAAATGATTACCAACCCAATTTCAAATCAATTCAATCATTACATCACAAATCTTGAGTAAAGAATAATCGTCCACACATTCTTAATGTAATTATCCAACTATTAATTTCCTCAAGTAACATCAATACACATGCCCAACACTGCTACAGTTACATCAGAAAAATCGTCACTTGGTTAAAGTGCTACCAGAGCCCGCAATTAAATACCTAGTTCCAATTTGATATTTAAGGGTTTCATCATAAATCACTTATCTAAGTTGATACTTACCCAAAATTCATCACTTAAAACCTGATTTTATTCATATCATCATCATTAGAAGAAACACTTAAAAATGCAATATTAAATCAACATTAATCATTCGAATCATGGATTTCAAGTCAACGATATCCACCCCACAAGCAATAAACATCCATCTAACAATTGAGTCCGTCAAATGATATCAATACACGCGTTTGACACCACTGAAACTATCTCTGCATTGACTTTATTTTGCTTTGAACTTCATCAGAACTCAAAACTAAGACTTATTCGATCATCAATAGCCTAGGTTCAAATATTGTTCAACTAACATTACTATGTTGAAAAAGTCTACTCTCGGTCAACAGTTCATCGAAAATCACAATCATCGTCAAACAACACCCGATCTAACACTCGTTACATCTCTTCCGACTCTCGAAACTACTGTATGATTCACTACAATATATTTTCGTTGGCCAGACGTAATACATCATTCTAAATCACACTTTCATTTCGAGTATTTCGGAACAAGATCTTAATAGAATTCATCAATAAAACACGGTCTATTTTCTGAAGTCACCGTTAGTTATAAATTTCTACTATATCCCAACTAATAGATTTTACAATCTAAGACTGTCAAAACAGCAATAAGTCTTGTAGGTAAACAAGTAACTCTGTTCCAGCTCGATCTTAATTCTACTAAGTCCTCTTTAGCAACCATAATTGAAAATCCGACCCAACATTCAATAAACTATACCTACTTACTTCGTCTTATTTGCAAATACTATTATTGTCTGTCCTCGACCTTGCATTCAAATCTTCAAAAGATAAGATATTCACATTAGTCACTATCGAACTATTAGATCAATGATTCTACCTTAATAGTAATAAGATCACTGTTCTAATCACGTCTTCTGACCTAGTCAAGATTCATCACAATTCAGCTTGAACTGAATTCCTATTTCGATTAAAGTCTTCTCCACTTCCAAGAAAGTCACTAAACGAACGTCTCTTATACTGACATCTAATGAGTCACATCAATTCACAAAAGTCAACAACTTCTCAGTACAACTCTACGAGTCCTACATAGCTAGTCAAATCCTGCAACGGTACAGCCAGGCTAGTAATAATCCTCACATAACAACAAAACATAATTTTCCTATCTTCAGTCAAGACTACATGGAAAGCTCTATTCAAACATACTTCTTAAAGGTCACCACCAACTCACATGTGTCTAAGGTAGGAAAAACGAATCCTCAAGGTCTTACTACGATCACAAACATCTGAACCAAAAGTCTACATCATACATGACACGCAAACTACATACATACGACAGTAACAAACAGGGTTTGGGTCCTCTTAATAGGAGACAAGAAAACTACTACTCTATTCCAATCCTCACGGGCCACTACGTGTGTCCCATCGATCCATAAAAAAAGAATTATATTTCACCTAAGTCCCACACAACAAGTCCCGTCATACTACAATATCACAGGACCCGTCATCTATTGATTTAGTCACGGTCAACAAGCATGAAAACTACACTTCACATAGTTACACAATAGGTTTCGGGACTTTCACTACTCATCAAGGGGTCACTACCCTAATCAGTCTTTATGGGTCACTACGTGTGTCCCGTCAGTCAACGGTCAGGAAATGACTTCATATTCGTCTTTTGTTAATACTACAAATCATTCACTTCAATTCTTCTAGTCTAGGCCAACAGTAATCTCACATATAGTACAACAGGCCATATAACAAACAATTCACAATAGCATGACACCATATCACAAAGGTCATATCTATAAACTCTCATAGAATATAACAGTCAGTCTAAGGGAATAAAATCCCGATAGTGGCAGGGTAGCTCTAGACACAGTCGTCGTAACTGTGTCCGTCAACTGTCATCTACTTCTATCTTACAAGTACAATTAATCAATCGCAACTTGAAACACTAATCGTCACAGATTATCATTACAACAATAAACACCAAATTGACAAAGGCATGAACTCAATCTACAGGTACAATAATAACAATTACAGCAATGTAACAAGAATGTACCTTTATGAATAAGAAGACATCTTCTGTATCTATCAACACCTCGATCGCACCCGCACCCTTAACCCTCATCAACTCTGCAACTGAATCCTCATCATTGGAGCCATGTCAACTAATACGCGTTAAGTCCTTCATCCAAATCGGCATCAAACGTATCCACCGAAGTTCTGTCAGTACTGAGGGTCAACAAGGCACCAGCAGGGTGGAATCGATCTTCATACCTGTCTTAACACAACATCTCACACACAAAGCTTAGTAGATAATCTGTTAGTTTCCGCTAACTAACTCGTCAATACCTACTTCACTCACTTAACCCACCCCAAGATATGTTTGACTCGACAAACGGTTTGGAAACATGTCACTTCCGTGCACATGCTGCCAAACCTACGCTCTGATACCAACTTATAACACCCCATTTTTTTTTATACAGCGGAAGACCAATTTAACTAGTATATAAGTTAAAAATGTATATATACATATATAATCCACTTAATGAAAAACATGTTAATAAATAAACGACCGGGTGTTATATTAAAACGTAAATACAACTTTAATAGAAAAGATACGACATCAGAGTTTCCGACTTTGTCAAACATATCTTCCAACATCCCATCTTCACCCTGATAACTAGCATACAACAAATCCATAACCTGCAGGGAAGATGTGGGGGATTAGCACGAAGCTAAGTGAGTGCAACTAACTATAGGCAATAGTATACAGGAACCGTCATACTACTCATGTCACATAGGCTAACACACAAACATCACCCAAGTGCCGTCTACAGAGACTCTGACGGCTCGGCCAAACCATTAACCACCAGCTGATCGGACTGGGGCTTACCAGAAGTTCCTCCACCACCGTATGTATATACATAATCCACACGCGACGGACGCGTCATTCACATATATATACACCACGGCTGTCTAGGCCACCACATGAGGAACCCAACCTGCAGGTTGATCTCTCCTACCGAGGCCACCACACAATAGGGACGCACTGGGCTCCAGCAGACAAGCATCAACCCATATGCAGTCATCACAATGTACTAACTATCCACACCAATAAGTATATCTAACAAGCATGGCAGTCATGATATAACATGCTACTATATACTATATTCTCCAGTTAGTCCCACTCACCGATACCGGCATCACTCGGTAGTCTAATATCACCGAGTCTTTTCCTCGTCTGTATCACCTGAAAACAATACTCACAAGTTAGCAAATCATATTCCAAATGCTAACAATATTATAATCACAATATATATACATATATACATGCACACATATTCCATCAATATACAAACTGGCAGCATAACGGCTAACAATCAACACTTAGGTAAAATATTCTGCCCTGGACACACAGTCGGTCGACTGTCTCCTCAATCGGTCGACTGACGTAGACAGTCGGTCGACTGTTGACACAACCGGTCGACTAACTTTCTCAATCGGTTGACTTATTTAGTATTTACACAATCGGCCGAAAGTCAAACTCAGTCGGTCGGTTCAACCCTCAGTCGGTCGACTGTCGACCGACAGTCGGCCGACTGTATTCATCTTCCTCAAAAACTGAACAAAGGCTACGGACTTCACGATGAAATCCTCAAATCTCGATCTAGAGCTCGTTTTAAACGCCAAAAATCGACCACAACTTGTTCACTACTTGTTATAGACTCAAAACCCACAACAATTTGACCATAACAACACTTAAATCACTAGTTTTGACACAAATTCAAGCTTTTTACAAAACCCACACAAAACTATGAATTTAACATCGAATTGAACACAAAAATACATGTTACTTACCTTGTTAGAATCAGTAGACAACAAAGAACACGATTCTAAGATCAATTTGAACTCAAGAACAAGGATTAAGGATTAGGGTTTGGTAGGTGAAGGAGATGAAGTACGGAGTGTGATTTGGGAAGAATCTGGAAAATGCAAGAAATGACAACACTAGGCATCATATTTGGGTTAAATTCCCACACTGAGCAACACACGGGTATTTATCAGTTATCTGATATCTTTCGTACTTAATTTGACTGCCCTAACGGAGTCCAAATTAAATAAACAAACTTGTTCTGTGACCCTTGTCACATACTGGTCCTATCTACATCATTAAATAATACAAAATATAAAATTAGAATAAAAGCATATAATAACACCACACAACCTGAGGGCAAAATAGTAATCTAACAGCTAGGCCCGCTTCGAGGGTGTTACAAATTTAACTCGCACCAAGCGAGAAGATAGGGTCCGTTATAAATTCGGGGGAATTAGTTTCTTTTATTTTAATATTACACTTTCTACCTCTGAGAAAGTGTAAAGTTGAGGGGCTGTTGTGTAAATTGAGCCGAATTTGAGGGACCGATTGTAGTGTGAACACGAACTCAAAACTACAATCCAAATTAACTAAAACTACACCATTAGACATGAGTTTTTGTATGTATGTTTCGTTTTGTTCATAAAAAATTTTCGAGTGTAACGGTGTTGTCGGAAAAAATTAACTTGCGGCGAACAGAAAGATACGGGCTTTCGTTGTGTTAAGTGTTTTTTTAAAAGTGTCCGTTTCGCGTATAGTTAGTCCCGTTGGGTTCGTGAGACTTTTTCGAGTTGAACGGTGGTCTCGAAAAAATTTAACTCGCACCAAGCGAGAAGATAGGGTCCGTTATAAATTCGGGGGAATTAGTTTCTTTTATTTTAATATTACACTTTCTACCCCTGAGAAAGTGTAAAGTTGAGGGACTGTTGTGTAAATTAAGCCGAATTTGAGGGACCGATTGTAGTGCGAGCGCGAAATCAAAACTACAATCCAAAGTAACCAAAACTACACCATTAGACATGAGGTTTAGTATGTAAGGATTAATAATTAATAATAATTAATTAATAATAATAATTAATAATTAATTAATAATAATAATAGTTTAAGAAGGACATACCGAGATTAAACTACACGGCCACGTAATACATCCACAAATAACATCTCCTATTTTGTTAAACATGTCAAATGGTCTTATCAACTTTTCATATCTCTCAATTGCAATCTACACATCTTTCTCACACCATTTATGCCAAGGGAAATCTAATTAATATAAAGCATTAACCCTATAATTTAATAATCCTTAAGATATTAGATACTCTAACATTATAAATAAACTACTACGTTCGTAAACAGTTATTATTTTGCAGTTATTATTTTCAATGATGTTCTCATACTTCCAGATACTTGCTACTACGTTCGTAAACATGTCTTTGAAATCAATATCATATATATTGTGAGGACACGTCCTTACAATATGCCTATTACAAGGACATGCTTTCCATTTTAAAAATAAGTAATTAAGCTATTGTGAGAAAATGTTTCTATAAACAATCTTTTTAATAATTTAAAATTAATAAAAGTTTTATGTATAAATATTATCTATTATGACTTGTGAGAACATTGTCCTCGCACTATGTTATTTACCGTTTTCATTTTCTTTTAAACTGGTTATTGCGTGAACATCATTTTCGCAATTGACCTATTACATCGGGGCTATAGCTAGGACTCTATTGTTAGGATATGTCCTCACAATAAACCTATTGTGAGGAGTTTTGCACTTATTGTGAGAACATTTGTCCTCTAAGGGTCACATTTTTGTAGTGGTGACTAAACATGTAATATTTTGAAACCATGGTGACTGTTGTTTGAATATATATATATATATATATATATATATATATATATATATATATATATATATATATATATATATATATTGGTAGGATCAATGAGGAAGTAACTAATTGAGGGGAAGCGGGGGGAAGCAATTTTTTTTCTTTTCGTTTTTTGAAAAAAGTTTGTTCACGAAAATTATAAATTGGATGAAAATATGAACATATAAAAAAGACACTTTGTGATAAATGTTTTTATTTTGGCGGAAAAACTCTCGAAGAAATAATATATAACAATTATCGTGTTTTTCAAGTGTATTTTGAGGATTTAGAAAGTAGGGTTTAGAAATTTAGGGTTTAGATTTAGGATTTAGATTGAATTTTTAACATGAACGGTTTAGAGTTTAGAGTTTAGAGTTTAGGATTTAGGGTTTGAGGTTTAGAGACTAAACCCTAAACCTTAAACTCTAAACGGCCTAAATTTTGACAAAAAGTACTTCACAAAACATGAAAAAAAAACTTTCGAAGATTAACATTTTTCACGATCAATATATATATATATATATATATATATATATATATATATATATATATATATATATATATATATATATTCAAATGAATCCAATTTTTAAGTTGAGATTCAAGGGATCAATCAGAGTGCGACATGTGGCGCGACAGTCACATGTGATTGAATTTTTTTTTCGAAAAACAAATTTTTTTCAATCACATGTGATTGGATTTGACATGCATTAAATCACATGTGATTTTGCATGGCAATCACATGTGATTGTAAAACTCAATCACATGTGATTCTGCATGTCAAATCCAATCACATGTGATTGAAAAAAAAATTTGAATTTTTTTTTCCAATCACATGTGATTGTCGCGCCACATGTCACACTCTGATTGGACCCTTGGATTTCAAGGAATTATTAGATTCACATGATTACAACTCTATATATTATTTAAATGAATCCAACTTTTAAGTTGCGATTCAAGTGACCTATCAGAGTGCGACATATGACGCGACAATCACATGTGATTGAAAAAAGACTTAATTACACGTTTAGTGACTGTGGTTTGTCAAAAAATGCAACTTTAGTCACTATAGTTTTTTTCTTGCAAGTTTAGTCACTCTGGTTTCAAAATATTACAGGTTTAGTCACTCACTCTGACAAACATTAATTTTATCCGTTAAGCGTCACTCATGTGCAAGTCATATGAGGGTAGTTTAGTCCTAATTTTTTTACTTCAACTTCTCCTTTTTCTTCACCTCTTCTTCCCCACCTAAAATCAATAAACCCTATACAAATGAACATTCATCAGACATCAAACATATATTAATTTTTAAAAACACACATATCTATCCCATACATCCCGAAAAAATATAACAAATTATCACAAACTCACTTTTTTTCTTTGACTTTCATACAATAACCTCCACCTATTTTATTTTGAATATTTCATCCAGAAAAACTTTACAACCACCATGAGTTTGATGGGACCCTTCAGATATTGATTTCAACCACCATAAGTTTTATTTTCTCTTTTTAGTTCACCTCTATCTCTTTCATATCGACATAATGACATCGAAGATGATGTGTATGATAGCATTTTACATTATTACATCTTAATTCTTAAATACATCTAAAACCAAAATTCAGCAACAAAGTTTATCAAAAATCAATTCATCAAAAACCAACAACAAAAATTGAATGTGAGAGAGAGGATTCATACCTTCCTAAAACCAAAAATCATATATTGAAACAACAAAGAAGAAGCTTCATAGATAGATTAGTTCGTACAAGAATCAAGATCTAAAATACACTAATCGAGATCAATAATGCCGATTTCAAAGTCGCAGGCTTCAAAATCCACAATCTGTCGCGTCCATTGCCGGAATATATAGCGGCGATAGGTTGGTTGTCGTTGTTCATCATGTTAATTCCATGTTCAACGTCGACCGAGAAAGAATGGATCTTCGTCGTTTTGAAGCTCAAACAAACCATCGCTTGATTCTGAGATCGGAACCTTCGTTGAATCAAAAGCCTGTGAAATTAATTTAGGGGTTTTCCATGTGAAATATAGTTTGGTTTTTGTATAAAGTATTTATGTTTATTTGCTTTGAATCAGCTTCTGGATTTGAGATCTAGATCAGAAATAGAAGTGGTCTTTATCAAGTGGAAGATAAAATAATAAAGTTGTTTATTATTTATTTTTAATATATATATATATATATATATATATATATATATATATATATATATATATATATATATATATATATATATATATATATATATATATATATATATATATATATATATATATATAAGGACCAAAATACCTCACATGCTTAGCACGTGTCTCACACTTAACGGATTAAATTAACGTCTGTCAGCATGAGTGATTAAACCTGTAATATTTTGAAACCACGGTGACTAAACTTGCAAGAAAAAAACCATAGTGACTAAAGTTGCAATTTTTGACAAACCACATGTCGCACTCTGATTGGTCCAGTGGATTTCAAGAAAATTATTGGATTCACATGATTACAACTCATATATATATATATATATATATATATATATATATATATATATATATATATATATATATATATATATATATATATATATATATAGTGGTAGGATCAAGAGGGAAGTAACCAATCGGAGGGAAACGAGGGGAAGCAAATTTTTTTTTTTCGTTTCTTGAAAAAACTTTGTTCACGAACATTATAGATTGGATGAAAATATGAACATTTAATAAAGACACTTCGTGATAAATGTTTTTATTTTGGCGGGAAAATGCTCGAAGAAGTAATATATAACAATTATCGTGTTTTTCGAGCGTATGTTGATGTTTTAGATATTAGGGTTTATAGGGTTTAGATATTAAGGTTTAGAAATTTAGGGTTTAGGGTTTAGAATTAGGGTTTAGATTTAGGATTTAGATTGAGTTTTTAACACGAACGGTTTAGAGTTTAGGATTTAGAGTTTGGTGTTTTGAGTTTATGGAATAAACCCAAAACACCAAACCCTAAACCCTAAACTCTAAATCGGGCTAAATTTTACTTCACAAAACATGAAAAAAAACGTTAACATTCTTCACGAACAATATTATCTTGAATGTTATTTTTGTCGATCGTTTTCCCGCCAAAATAATAACATTCATCACGAAGTGTCTTTTTTAAATGTTCATATTTTCGTGTGATCTTGATGCCTGAAAAAAAAATTCAAAAAAAACGAATTTTTTTTTTGCTTCCCACCGTTTCCTCCCGATTGGTTACTTCCCCATTGATCATGCCCCTATATATATATATATATATATATATATATATATATATATATATATATATATATATATATATATATATATATATATGGAGAGGATCCATGGAGAATTAGAGGGTGTAGAGAACCGAGAGAACCAGTAGACTGACCTTCATCTGCGTGCAGATTCAGCTTATTTTGTGTGCAGATTGATCGAACAGATGGAATCAAGATATGACCTTCAATCTGTACAGATTGAACTCAATCTGTGTACACAGATTGAGTTCATCTACCAAATGCACCTACTTAATCTAATGTGCAGATTCTTAATTCAATCGAATTAATGTTTGAAATTGATGTTACCTTGTTCCAATATCAGCGACTAAAAGATTTTGTGAAGGAATCAAGGCCTGAAAACAACTGAATCATAAAAATCAAAGTTGCAGTTCTTCTTCATCATTTGTTCACTGTTTATTATGAAATTGAGGAAATCGCTGATGATTTGGAGTATAATCCTTTAAGGAAGTTGACAATCGCTGCATTAGGATCTTGCTTCAATCGGTTTTAACTTTCAATTTTATTGTTTGTGATGTCTGGTAAAATCAGGTGAAGGTTCGCTGGGTGAGTTCGCCCAGGATCCTTTCAATATATATATATATATATATATATATATATATATATATATATATATATATATATATATATATATATATATATATATATATATATATATACTTGCAATATCTGATAAATCATATGAATGAACCATCCGTATAGGTAGCCTATTAGTGGGCCGAATGTAGTCCAGTGAAAATAGAACTAGACCCAGTTAATGTGGTAGATGGGTTGATTCTTGAAAAAATAATGTCAACTACATTACAGATATTTTTTTTTGAATCATCAAATTATTAAAATATGAAAACCATTATACTGTACTTGATACTATGGTCCATATAGAAGTGTTCAGAGTAATATACTTTTATTTTCGTCATTTAAATTTCTTTTTCGATATAAATTTACAAATGATTAATTGTAGGGTAATTGACTAAAATACACTTTTTAAAAAACTTTTGTCACAAAATACACTTTTTTAATTTTTTTTTGCCAATATACACCATTGAGTCAACGTTTTAGTCGACCACTTTCCGGTCGACCACCGTGTAAACATGGTCGACTACATCTCATTTTTTCATGGTCGACTACCCCAACAAGAAAAAATGTGAGCGACCCAATACATGGTCGACTAACAAAAATTGGTCATAAAGATTTGTGGTGTTTTCAATCCTTATCATTTACGGAGTAATTCAATTTCAATTGGATGAAAATAATAATTGGGACACCATGTTCATGAGGTGTGGAGACATTAAACAAGCTGGAAAAAGTGTCACTAAAAATTGTTAATAGACTTGCACGGATTTTGCAGATTTCGGGATGCGTGAAACCTGAATCCAGGGAAGTCGACCAACTCATTGGTCGCCCGCGTTGTTTTTTGCTTTGTGGCCGACCATGTGTAATTGAGGTGGTAGTCGACCATGTTTACATGGTAGTCGACCATGCTCTGAATGAAGTTTGGTCGACCACCTTGAAAAATGAGGTGGTCGACCAGGTTAAAAGGGTAGTCAACCATATTGTTGGTCGACCTAATGGTGTAAAAAGACAATTTTTTTCTTCAAAAAGTGTATTTTGAATGAAAATTAAAAAAAAAAGTGTATTTTGGCGAATATCCCTTAATTGTATAGAAGAACACAGATTCATGTATATATATGCTCGACAATTTTTTTAATCACTTTTTTATTAATATCTTTTAATTTCCGTGTTTTTTTTTCTTTTTACAAAAGCATCACTAAAAAAATCATGATCACTGAAGATAAATATATATAAAATAAAAATACATACTTATAAGTTGTAAGAAACAAATCCTAGCTAGATGGAAGCATGCCTCTTGCAATCTTGATTAACAATTCCCCAACTAGTTACATTAACAGCAATGGAACAGTTCAATGACAACGTTACATGTCTTTTAATAATATTCATTATTTTAACCCTACCATTAATCTTCGTAGAACTATTAACCTCCAATATCCCCGTTGCTACATCATTCAAAAACATTTTGTTCCTAGCGACCCCGACAACCATCACATCGAACGTCACATTCATTCTTATCGTCCTTCGAGCTTTAGCAACTCCGGGTGGAACGTTCCCTACTCCAATTAACGTATCACGGTATACAAGACTAGAATTCGACTTATCAAATTTAAATGCGGCCACGTTTGTGTTTTTAAGAGAAACGTCTGCCACGACAGTTAGATTAGTCATCATTTGACTCGTTGAGTTGAGTTGGTCGAGTCCTTTGATGGTGACTGAGTTCATCTTGATTTTAGGGTTTTTGACATGAAAAATTGTAAAGCCTAGAACCAATAATATGACCGCGATAATGATGACGCCACAAATGAAGGTGGATTTTTGGAATCCTTTGAGTTGTTTTCGTAATTTGGTTGATGAAGTTAGAGGTTTTTCTTGATTGTTTTCTGGCATGAAATGATTAAGGTTTGGTTGGGACATGATTAATTATTGATTAATGGTGATGATGGTGTGAGAGTTAAATGGTTATTATATGTATTGGTTAATTAGTGATGATTTTTGACCGCTGACGTGGAATCTGTCGATGCCAAAAGGATGAATTTTGTTATTTTTGGTATACCGGATAATCTTACTCTTGTTTGATTTAATTAAATTGGTCGTATTAAACTAATTGTTTTCAGTTTACGCGTTTATATTGAAATAACACTCGTTTACAACTATTTATACGGTTGTCAATCTTTATTTTCAGAAGAGGTCATATATATTCTGTTGAAACTTCACTACAGGTTATACAGAAAAAGGATCAGCAATAATATCCCGATTAAGGGGTGTTTAAATTTTTATTCTAAAAAATTGATTATATTATATGTTTCAGAATAAAGAAAAATCGATTATCACGTTTTTTAGTAAGACGTAGTTTTTCATTTTTTACGTTTTGTCCTTGAACTAATAACTATCATTTGGCTACATTCAAATCGCAATTAACTAATTTTCAAGTTAACTTACAATTCTAAAACATAATAATCAAATAATCATATTCTAAACGCAAAGCTAAACACCCCCTAAATCGCGTATATTAGAGTAAAGTATTTACCTTTTCCGGGTAGTTTGAAAAATATGAATGTTAAATATTTGGTTTGAAACAATTTAATCCAAACACCGAATCAAATGCAAACAGTTAAAATCAAACTGGATTCGAAATACGGTTTTCGGATCAGTTTAAATTGAAACCGAATTCAATATTGGTTTTTGGCTCGGTTTTCGGTTTGAATTTTTGGAATATGGTTAAACCGAAAAAGAATTTATTATCGAAGATAACTTAATAATAACATTATATATATATATATATATATATATATATATATATATATATATATATATATATATATATATATATATATATATATATAGTGGTAGGATCAAGAGGGAAGTAACCAATCGGGGGGAGCGGGGGAAGCAAAAACTTTTCTTTTTTTTTTTTTTTAAAAACTTTGTTCAGGAACATTATAGATGAGATGAAAATATGAATATTTAGTAGAGACACTTTGTGATAAATGTTTTTATTTTGGCGGGAAAACGCTCGAAGGAGTAATATATAACAATTATCGTGTTTTTCGAGCGTATATTGAGGTTTTAGCTATTGGGGTTTAGATATTAGGGTTTATAGGGTTTAGATATTAGGGTTTAGAAATTTAGGGTTTAGGGTTTAGATTTAAGATTTAGATTGAGTTTTTAACACGAACGTTTTAGAGTTTAGGGTTTAGGGTTTAGGGTTTAAAAAGGGTAGATTGGCATGGACCCTCTGACCATGTGTCGACTATGTCAACCTGCGTACCCACCCCGAAAGGGAATTGCACCGGCAAAGTACCTCCCCCTGGGTACCCAAATGTGAAGGAACGGGTTCGAACCTGCGTGGGAGCAAACACAAGTGGGCCCAGGGATCAAAGGCATCGGGTACCGTTGAAGCACTGCTTCTTTGGTGGGTTTAGGGTTTAGGGTTTGGTGTTTTGGGTTTATAGAATAAACCCAAAACACCAAACCCTAAACCCTAAACTCTAAATCGGCCTAAATTTTACTTCACAAAACATGGAAAAAAAACGTTCATATTCTTCACGAACAATATTATCTTGAATGTTATTTTTGTCGATCGTTTTCCCGCCTAAATAATAACATTCATCACGAAGTGTCTCTTCTAAATGTTCATATTTTCGTGTGATCTTGATGCCGGAAAAAAAAAACGAAAAAAAAAAAATTTGCTTCCCCCCGATTGGTTACTTCCTCATTGATTCTGCCCCTATATATATATATATATATATATATATATATATATATATTAATATTAATATTAATATTAATATTAATATTAATATATATGCGCGATGTGATTTTTCGAATTCGGTTGGATAAAATTTAATAGTTTAGCGTTTTGGGATTTGAAAATAATTTGTTATGGTGTGATTGTGAAATACATTGTTTAAACTTTAAAATTCAAATATGCTGATATTTTCAAGCTTTGCGAATTCAAATTTGGTTGAAAAGTACAACACTTATTAATGATTATACTTAAGTAGCGTACATCATATATGCATACTAGCCTTTAAGAGCCCGTGCGTTGCACGGCGGGCCCTATTTAAAAGTTAGTATAAAATGTTAATGAAATTCTTACAAAAGGAACACAACATCGTAAATATAAAACTTATCAGTTGACATGTAAACAAACAATGTTCGAATTCAACAAATGCAATTAAGTTGTTGAAATTACTGATAAAAAGATACATAAAGATAGACACCACATTCACTAAACTCGTAGGTTCATGATTTGGCATCATGTACTTTGTGGTGTCCTTATTAACCCACTCTATAGGAAATCTCTACATGTGAAAAATATAAATGAGTATATTTATATTTTAGATATGAACGGTTAGATTAGTTATATCAAATTTGGGTAATTAGCATTCTTACCAATTTTTCAATTTCTGGATGAAGTATAGTTGCAAAGGAAAACTTAAAGATAATACCTCCAGTATCCATAGATCGGTAAGAACCAACTATAGCCGAAAAAATGCATGCACCTTCAACAAACACCAAAAGTCAAAATTGTACATCGTACATAAAATCAAAAGACTTAAATATAAATCCTACCATAAAATTAAAGGTTGTCTGTTGACTGGAGGTTGTGCGTACAGACTGTTCCATAAAAACAGAACCCTCGATGCAGTTACCCTGATCCCTAACAATTGCAGCTTCAGCTGGAACCGATGGGTTCCTCACAGGCATAGTACCACCTAATTTATTCCTCTGTTGTAAAGAGCACCTACTCACTAACTTCCTAGGTGAGGCAGCTGATGAAATCGAACCTAAATTAACACTACCTGATTGTATAGCACATGCATCATCATTATTATCACTATTATTACCATACGACAACAAATAATATAAAAAACCGAATGTTGAAAACATACGTGTAACAACAAACTAAACGCATCAAAATACATAAGAAACGTAGAGTAACAACCCATAAAAAATACCAAAACATGACAAACACAATATAAAGTAAAAAAAGAATACAATCAATAATAAAACGTACTACCTTCAGCAAACTAATACACATACAACAGATAAGAACCCGTGAAAGAAACTGAATTAAAACCTATAAAGAAGGAGGAAAATGAGAATTACAACGTAAAATATGAACTAAATAAAAACCACGGAACTATCTAACGAAACTGGATATGATCTTATATTTAATACATATTTTAAGTTTACAAATGAACTTAAAACTGTTGTAATCTGTTATAGGTTACAAAGATGAGCACTCCTTGAAGATCACATTTCAAGTTTACAACGGAATTGCTATTGATCAAATATTAACGTAGCAGTATATATGTAGCAGCAGCAATGCTACTATCATAACTCCAAATTATTCTTATTTTGTAAAAAATATATGTAACTATATAGATAATCTATACACAATTCATTTACACCACAATCAAATCCTACAGTACTTAATTTTTCTAACATCTTATAGGGTCAACAAAACATACAAAAGCAGCATGCATAAAACAGTACATATATAAATGTTATTGAATAAATCAAACAAAATAGAGCGAACAAAGTGTAAGGAACCTGAATTTTTATCGGTGATGTCAGGAAAAATGGATTGAAACTTCACCTAGTTTATGAAATCACCACCCTACGTTCGAACTAATACAAAGTGGAGCTAATACCTTTAATTGAACCCACCTCCTTCTCAAGGAGATGTAGATAATACCTTTAACTTCAATGATATACCTTCAACTTCATCACCACCAACGTATCCTTTCATCAGGTGTATCCCAACCAACATCTCCTTAAATCAGCTTCGTTTTCAGACAGTTCCCAAATTTGTTTTCTTCGCCAACTTTTAAGGTCACTGGTGCTGATTCAACATCATCACAAAATATTCATTCAATTCGTTAGCTATGAGAATATCAAAATCTGTAAAACCACCTAAAACTTGAAATAATCTCAATTCAATTCAATGCAAGAATGACATATTGATATTAGGTCTAAAATTAAATTTGTGAAAAAACAAAACATACTAACAATCGATATGATAGAAATAAGCAGTTCAAAAAAGTTTATACATCTATATGTTTGGACCCGAAAATAGTCAGCAAGGAAATTAGCAAGTATGAGCTAAACAATATTGTTCTGGGCAACAAAGACCAAGTCACTGACAAATTATATACTTCATTTGAATTTTGAAGTAACACAATGAGGCATGTGCTTTGGTAATTGACTTTGGGAGTTGTAAAAGCCATTTTAACTTACTTCATGTCAGGCTCATTTTCATTTTTTCCCATTTGACTCTTTTAGATAGGCATATAAGTCGTATCTACTCATTCTTCAGTGACATGCCTAAAATTGCAATCATATATAAATATTGGGAGTTGGGACAATCTTTGTAGAGCATTGCAGTAGCTGAAATCAAAATAAAAAACAAATATTTAAGTGGCCCAAAATGAGATGATGAAGCAATGGGTACATAATTTACCAAACCTAATACATAAACGAACTATCATCATACTATATACTGTTATCGTAGTCATCATAATAATGCACAAAAATGAAAGCAACCCTTAAAGTTTGCTTAAGTCGTAATAATATCTACATAGAAAAAAATGGAATCAACCCTTTTATAATATATTTGTAGACCGAATGATTAAAAATGCACAAAATGAAAGCAACTTCTACATTTATAATATATGTTATCTGTGTATTCAAAAGACGATGTTACTGTTCTAAAAAGTTACAACATATGTTGATCAGAAATTAATCAGTAGCAATAGCAATTTCTACTAAAACACGTTCTAAATGAAGCAAAACAAATGCATATAATGAGCAAGTGCAATCATCAGGTAAAATATCATGTTATCAATTAGTTGGCATTGTTAAAGCAAACCTAATTTATTATAGTTCAAATGATAAAAACACCAAACCTAAAGGAGGAACCTGTCTAATTCAGAAGAGATCTTATATGGCTTCTTGCATCCTTCTCCACTTATAAGTTCGGTACCTATTATAAATGTATAATATACATGGCTATAGTCAATATAAGATTTTAAAAAAGACATGTACCATGTGTGTAACTATATGAAAACATATAAAGTTGTCACTTGCAGCAAACTATTATTTAAGTCATCTATGTGATTAATAAAGTGTAAGTGACAAAAAAATGTGAAACACAGATACAAACAGACATATGAATATACAAACACCATAAAACTGATTATGCAACACTACTATATAGAAAGTGAGATGAGTTTGCCATTTTACATATCAAGATATTTAGCAAGATCACAATCAAGTTTAAAAAATAAGATTCGGATACAACTTTAAAAATAAAAGATGTTATATAAGTTGGTAAATTATACAGATAATGTACCTTAGAGTTGATGAATTGTACTAAAAAATTATATTCAAACAGACATCAACATATACTTAGAAGGATCACAATCAAGTTTAATAAAAGCCAATTCACACATAACACACACACCGTATACAATCAATAAAATATACAGAGAAATCCCAATGGCCTATCAGATCACAATTATAGACGTTTGAAAGAATCTTGTAACAATGAATGATTTGGTGATTGAGCAAAAACAGACCACAAAATAAGTAACTGTAATGGAATTTCCAGTTGATAAATTAGTAAAATTTATAATATATATAAAAAAAATTCGATTGATTACCGGTCACTCAAATTAACGATGAACAAATTGCAATTGATTGAAGACATCCGACGGCGATGTATCGTATCAATTATAACGGCTTGAGCACAGTTGGGTGATTTCAGATTGTTGTTTCGATTTATCTTTCGACGACATCATTGAAATTGAGTAAATCATTCGGGTGCTTCATCAGTGATTCTTATATTTCGAGTTTTATAATCGATGAATCAGATGGTGGTAGTTTGATCTTGTTTTGGATCAGAAGCCGGATCGATGGCGATAATCGATGGATCAGATGGTGGTAGTTTGATCTTGTTTTCTTTTTTGAAGGTTGAGGGGTTTGGTTGGTTTGGGTTGTGTGTAGAATTAAAGAGGCGTGATTTCTAGAATATGTAAAGCAAACGACGATCTACCTGGTGTATCAAAGTTTTAATTCTTCGATCGACTACCGTTTTCTTAGAACCCTAATTTCAATGTGCAATAGAACAACAACCACAAACCTACGATTGTTCAATCATTGTAACGGTATGTTTGAATCGTCGTCGTCTTCCGCAACGGATCCGATTAACTGATTGGAGAAGCTTCCGGTGATTAAGAGCATTGCCGGATATAATTGTGTGATTTTTGAATGTCTGTAGAGAGAGAGTTTGAGGGGACGATCGATGCAGGGTTTAATTTTTTAAATCGAATGAGGAATGAGGTAGGGTTGTTTGAGATGGGGTTGGGTTGGTGCCAGGTGGTGTTTTTCTGGGCTGCATAGGTGGAATTTGGTGGCCAATAGTAGAGTGACAAATGGATTGGGAGAAGGTAAATGAATGGAAGGGTGACATGTGGCAGTAAGCCACACGGTTTGTAAAGGGTAGAGAAGATTGCGTAACATCATTTGTTGAATGACGTTTTAAATGAAATTATAATTTTCTTTGTCTTTCAATTTTAACCAAAACAAAACCAAGAATAGAATTTAAAAGTCTAAGACGAATCAGAACGGAACTAAAATCAAATTCGGTTTTCGGTTGAATATTGAGTTTGCTTTCAGAAGTTCAAAAATCGTAAATTACCGAACCGATTAAACCAAAGAAAACTAAATTCAAATCGATGAACACCCTACTTAACAAGTATTTTCTGTTTAGCCGCTGACAACTTATACGAAAAAGACAACTCATATAATCGCTCGTTACTCCACTTCTCTATCGTATTTGTCCACTTTGGTGGCTTCGACTTTCATAAAATGGTAAGTATACACTGCCTCAAATTTAAAAACTTAAAAATACACTGTTGGTGGATATGATGGTAATAAGTACGTCGTAACTGTGAAATCTTTTGATACCCGAATGGATTTTTAAGGGTGTCTTTTATGTGACAACAACAACCATCAGGTCACCATGTGAGTCATAATTTAGTGACATTGAAATGACATCTAGCTAAGTCCAATATTGTTAAGATCTCCCACAACTGCTTTAATACTTAGGGCCTGTTGAAATAGATAATCGATGTCATAACAAACCTTGAACTGATGTGCTCCCATTGGCAGTCACCTAACTATGATAAAGATACGCCTTATCACAATCCCAATCATAATGTTGAGTACTCTCCGTCATATATTATAACAGAAACACACTCATATTGGTCGAAAGCGGCTTCACAGAACTTGTGTTTATAATCAAACCATGTCGTTGAATAAAAATTTAACAGCATGGTTTTCTTAAAAACATACGTTTGTGAAGCCGCTTCCGACCAACATGAGATGCTTATGCTATAGTATATGAATGGAAGTACTCTGAGCATTATGATTGGGATTGCGTGAAGACGTATCTTTATCATTGCTATGTGACTGCAAATGAAGCACACCAGTTCAAGGTTTTTATGACAATAGTTATCTATTTCAACAGGCCCTAAGTATTTAAGTAAGGTAGGAGGATATCTCAACAAAATTGGACTTATATACATGTTACCCCACTTTCACTTGGTGCTCTCAACAGCACCACGCACTAAACAGACTTGTGCGTGCCCGTGTGTTGCACAAGGATTCAAAATTAGGATAAAAATGTGGTGATGGCGATTAACGGGGAAGTGGTGGTGGTGATGTTGTTGGTAGTGGTGGCGGTAATTTGAAATGTCCCGTTCATATTGATTATAAACGTTCCATATTAATTGATTTCGTTGCGAGGTTTTGACCTCTATATGAGACATTTTTCAAAGACTGCATTCGATTTTAAAACAAACCATAACCTTTAAAATATTATGACGATTATCAAATAATGATGATCTAAAATATAGCGTTTTCACACGAACATTACATAATGGTTTACAATAATATTACACAACAATATATGTCTTCGAATGCAGTTTTTAAACAATATTATACAAGCATGCTGACTTCAACTCTTGTCCATAAATTAGCATGCAACAGCGGAAGCTCTTAATAATAACCTGAGAATAAACATGCTTTGAACGTCAACAAAAATATTGGTGAGTTATAGGTTTAGCCTATATATTTATCAAATCGTAATAACAGACCACAAGATTTCCATTTCCATTTCTCAATAACATGGAATCTGCATAAAAATCATTCATATGATGAACACCTGGTAACCGACATTAACAAGATGCATATAGAATATCTCCATCATTCCGGGACTCACATCGGATATGATAAATCGAAGTACTAAAGCATCCGTAACTCGAATGAGGCTTGTTGGGCCAAATAGATCTATCTTTAGGATTCGCGTCAATTGGTGGTAATTATCATAAACACCAATTCTTAGGCTACCAAGCTAAAAAGGGGCATATTCGGTTCGATAATTCAACATAGAATGTAATTTCGATCAATTGTGTCTATTTTGTAAAACATTTATAAAACTGCATGTATTCTCATCCCAAAAATAATAGATTTCAAAAGTGGGACTATAACTCACTTTTACGTATTTTCACTTTGTTGAAAAAGTCTTACTTTGCCACTAGTCGATTCACGAACCTATAACAAATATGTACATGTATATCAAAGTATGATCGAAATATATTTACAACATTTTTATTACGTTTTAATGATTTAAGTTTGTTAAGTTAACAGTCAAACGTTAGTAATCTACAACTAGTTGTCCACAGTTAGATGTACAGAAATAAATCAATATATATATTATCTCGAATCAATCCACGACCCAGGGTATACAAGTCTCAGGCTAGATCACAACTCAAAATATATATATTATTTTGGAATCAACCTCAACCCTGTATAGCTAACTCAAGCATTACTGCATATAGAGTGTCTATGGTTGTTCCGAAATATATTATATAGATGGGTCGATATGATATGTCAAAACATTGTATACGTGTCTATGGTATCCCAAGATTACATAATATATGTTAGAATACATGTGTAATACAATATAAGTTAGTTAAGTTATGATTTGTATAGATTTGTTACAAATTTCACGTAGCTACAACAAGCAAAATTATACAATCTTGTTTTACCCATAACTTCTTCGTTTTAAATCTGTTTTGAGTGATTCAAGTTGCTATGGTTTCATAATGAACTGAAATTTATGAAACTAAACAGAAAAAGTATAAGTTTATAGTCGGAAATACAAGTTACAGGTCATTTTTGTAGAGGTAGTCATTTCAGTCGAAAGAACGACGTCTTGATGACCATTTTGAAAAACATACTTCCACTTTGAGTTTAACCATGATTTTTGGATATAGTTTCAAGTTCATAAAAAAAAAAAAATTTCCCAGAAGTATAGCTTTTAAATCAAAGTTTATCATAGTTTTTAATTATCCAAACCAAAACAGCCCCCGGTTTCGCTACGACGGCGTATGTCCGGTTTTACGGTGTTCTTCGTGTTTTCAGGTTTTAAATCATTAAGTTAGTATATCATATAGATATAGAACATGTGTTTAGTTGATTTTAAAAGTTAAGTTAGAAGGATTAACTTTGTTTGCGAACAAGTTTAGAATTAACTAAACTATGTTCTAGTGATTACAAGTTTAAATCTTCGAATAAGATAGTTATATATATATATGAATCGAATGATGTTATGAACATCATTACTACCTCAAGTTTAGTAGGTAAACCTACTGGAAGTGATAAGAAATGATCTAGCTTTAAAGGATCCTTGGATGGCTTGAAAGTTCTTGAAGTAGAATCATGACACGAAAACAAGTTCAAGTAAGATTTCTACTCAAATTAAGATAGTTATAGTTATAGAAATTGAATCAAAGTTTGGATATGAGTTTTACCTTGAATAAGAAAGATAATCTACTATAAATAACAAAGGTTTCTTGATCTTAGATAATTACTTGGAATGGATTAGAAAGCTTGGAAGTATACTTGCAAACTTGAAAGGATTTTCGAAGTGTTCTTGAAGTGTTCTTCCTATGATGATTATAGCTTGATTCTTGAAGTAGTTTTTGATGAAAATGATGATTTGTTTACTGGAAAAATTCTTTCATAGGTGTATGTGTGTGTTGAGAGAGAATTAGAAAGGAAAATGGAAATAAAATGAAGTGAATGGTGAGTGGTGAGTGGTGAGTGGTGAGTGGGGTTAAAAGGAGTTCTTGTTAGTTGACTAGTTCATGGTAGAAATTAAACTTGATTAGTCAGGCATGAAATAATCAAGAGTGAAATCCCATGCTAGTTCCTATTAGTATATACCCATAGTAAGTACGTCTAGAAGCTGGGTATAATACGAGTACGAAGACTGAATGAATATGAGTAGAATTGTTGATGAAAATGAATGAGAATGTAATTATAAGCATTTTTGTTAAGTATGAGTGTTTTGATATATGTCTTGAAGTCTTTCAAAAGTGTATTAATATAACTTAATACACTACATGTATATATATTTTAACTGAGTCGTTAAGTCACCGTTAGTCGTTACATGTAAGTGTTGTCTTGAAACTTTTATGTTAACGATCTCATTTAATGTAGTTAACCCATTGTTTATTAAGATATATTCATACACCATGTTATCAAGATAATATGATAATATATATATATATATATATATATATATATATATATATATATATATATATATATATATATATATATATATATATATATTAAAATGTCGTTACAACGATAATCGTTACATATATAACTCGTTTCGAAACTCTTAAGTTAGTAGTCTTGTTTTACATATGTAGTTCATTGTTAACACACTTAATGATATATTTAATTATCATTTTATCATGTTAAACATAGTGTATTAATATCTTAATATGATTCATATGTATTTAGTAAGACGTTGTTATAACGATAATCGTTATATATATCGTTTCGAGTTTCTTAATTCAATAGTCTCATTTTTATGTATATAACTCATTGTTAATATACTTAGTGTGATACTTACCTATGATAATTCTCATGTTAACTATATATATATATCCATATATATATCATCATGTAGTTGTTACAAGTTTAAACGTTCGTGAATCGCCGGTCAACTTGGGTGATCAAATGACTACATAAACTCATTTCAATTAATCAAGTCTTAACAAGTTTGTTTGCTTAACATGTTGGAAACATTTAATCATGTAAATATCAATTTCATTTAATATATATAAACATGGAAAAGTTCGGGTCACTACAGTACCTACCCGTTAAATAAATTTCGTCCCGAAATTTTAAGCTGTTGAAGGTGTTGACGCATCTTCTGGAAATAGGTACGGGTATTTCAACTTCATTTGATCTTCATGCTCTCAGGTGAACTCGAGTCCCCTACGAGCATTCCATCGAACCTTAACAATCGGTATCTTGTTTTGCTTGAGTCTTTTAACCTCACGATCCATTATCTCGACGGGTTCTTCAACGAATTGTAGTTTTTCGTTGATTTTGATTTCGTCTAAAGGAATAGTGAGATCTTCTTTGGCTAAGCATTTCTTCAAATTTGAGACGTGGAATGTATTATGTACATTGGCGAGTTGTTGAGGTAATTCAAGTCGGTAGGCTATTGGTCCGACACGATCTATAATCTTGAATGGTCCAATGTATCTTGGATTTAGTTTTTCCCGTTTACCAAATTGAACAACTCATTTCCAAGGTGAAACCTTAAGCATGACCATCTCCCCAATTTCAAATTCTATATCTTTTCTTTTAAGGTCCGCGTAGCTCTTTTGTCGACTCTGGACGGTTTTCAACCGTTGTTGAATTTGGATGATTTTCTCGGTAGTTTCTTGAATTATCTCTGGACCCGTAATCTGTCTATCCCCTACCTCACTCCAACAAATTGGAGACGTGCACTTTCTACCATAAAGTGCTTCGAACGGTGCCATTTCGATACTCGAGTGGTAACTGTTGTTGTTGAATTTGGATGATTTTCTCGGTAGTTTCTTGAATTATCTCTGGACCCGTAATCTGTCTATCCCCTACCTCACTCCAACAAATTGGAGACGTGCACTTTCTACCATAAAGTGCTTCGAACGGTGCCATTTCGATACTCGAGTGGTAACTGTTTTTGTAAGAAAATTCTGCTAACGGTAGGTGTCAATCCCAACTGTTTCCAAAATCAATAACACATGCTCGTAGCATGTCTTCAAGCGTCTGTATCGTCCTTTCACTCTGCCCTTCAGTTTGTAGATGATACACAGTACTCATATCTAGACGAGTTCCCAATGCTTGCTGTAATGTCTGCCAAAACCTTGAAACAAATCTGCCATCTCTATCAGAGATAATAGAGATTGGTATTCCATGTCTGGAGACGACTTCCTTTAAGTATAAACGCGCCAACTTTTCCATTTTATCATCTTCTTTCATTGGTAGAAAGTGTGCTGACTTGGTGAGACGATCGACTATTACCCAAATAGTATCATAACCACTTGCAGTCCTTGGCAATTTAGTAATGAAATCCATGGTAATGTTTTTCCATTTCCATTCCGGGATTTCAGGTTGTTGAAGTAGACCTGATGGTTTCTGATGTTCAGCTTTGACCTTAGAACAAGTTAAACATTCTTCTACGTATTTAACAATATCGGCTTTCATACCCGGCCACCAAAAGTGTTTCTTGAGATCTTTGTACATCTTTCCCGCTCCAGGATGTATTGAGTATTTGGTTTTATGTGCTTCCTTAAGTACCATTTCTCTCATATCTCCAAACTTTGGTACCCAAATTCTTTCAGCCCTATACCGGGTTCCGTCTTCCCGAATATTAAGATGTTTTTTCGATCTTTTGGGTATTTCATCCTTTAACTTTCCCCCTTTTATAACCTCCTGTTGTGCCTCTTTTATTTGAGTAGTAAGGTTAGTATGAATAATTATATTCATAGCTTTTACTCGTATAGGTTCTCTATCCTCTCTGCCCAAGGCGTCGGCTACCACATTTGCCTTCCCCAGGTGGTAACGAATCTCAAAGTTGTAATCATTCAACAGTTCAATCCACCTATGCTGTCTCATGTTCAGTTGTTTCTGATTAAATATATGTTGGAGACTTTTGTGGTCGGTGTATATAATACTTTTGACCCCATATAAGTAGTGCCTCCAATTCTTTAATGCAAAAACAACAGCGCCTAATTCCAAATCGTGAGTCGTATAATTTTGCTCGTGAATCTTCAATTGTCTGGATGCATAAGCAATTACTTTTGTTCGTTGCATTAATACACAACCGAGACCTTGCTTTGATGCGTCACAATAAATCACAAAATCATCATTCCCTTAAGGCAATGACAATATAGGTGCCGTAGTTAACTTTTTCTTCTACAATTGAAACGCTTTCTCCTGCTCATCTTTCCATTCAAATTTCTTCCCTTTATGCGTTAATGCAGTCAAGGGTTTTGCTAATTTGGAAAAATCTTGGATGAATCTTCTGTAGTAACCAGCCAATCATAAAAATTGGCGTATATGCTTCAGAGTTTTCGGGGTTTACCAGTTTTCAACGGTTTCAATCTTTGACGAATCAACCTGAATACCTTCTTTGTTCACTACGTGTCCGAGGAATTGAACTTCTTCCAACCAAAATGCACACTTTGAAAACTTAGCGTATAGTTTTTCTTTCCTCAACAATTCTAGCACTTTTCTTAAATGTTCTTCGTGTTCTTGATCATTATTTGAGTAAATAAGTATGTCATCGATGAAGACAATGACAAACTTTTCAAGATATGGTCTACACACTCGGTTCATAAGGTCCATGAACACAGCTGGTGCGTTAGTCAACCCAAACGGCATAACCATAAACTTGTAATAACCGTAACGCGTTCTAAAAGCAGTCTTCGGAATATCATCCTCCTTCACCCGCATTTGATGATACCCAGAACGTAAATCGATCTTCGAATAAACTGACGAGCCTTGTAGTTGATCAAATAAGTCATCGATTCTTGGTAGTGGATAACGGTTCTTGATGGTAAGTTTGTTCAACTCTCGGTAATCGATACACAACCTGAATGTACCATCCTTCTTTTTGACAAACAAAACAGGAGCTCCCCACGGTGATGTGCTTGGTCGAATGAAACCACGCTCTAAAAGTTCTTGCAATTGGCTCTGGAGTTCCTTCATTTCGCTAGGTGTAAGTCTGTATGGAGCACGAGCTATCGGTACAGCTCCTGGTACAAGATCTATTTGAAATTCAACGGATCGGTGTGGAGGTAGTCCCGGTAATTCTTTTGGAAATACATCGGGAAATTCTTTTATGACGGGAACATCACTGATGTCCTTTTCTTCTGTATTGATTTTCTCGACGTGTGCTAGAATAGCATAGCAACCTTTTCTTATTAGTTTCTGCGCCTTCAAATTACTAATAAGATTTAGCTTCGCGTTGCTCTTTTCTCCGTACACCATTAAGGGTTTTCCTTTTTCTCGTACAATGCAAATTGCATTTTTGTAACAAACGATCTTTGCTTTCACTTCTCTCAACTAGTCCATGCCGATTATCACATCAAAACTCCCTAACTCTACTGGTATCAAATCAATCTTAAACGTTTCGGTAACCAGTTTAATTTCTCGATTTCGACATATATTATCTGCTGAAATTAATTTGCCGTTGGCTAATTAGAGTAAAAATTTATTATCCAAAGGCGTCACTGGACAACTTAATTTAGCACAAAAATCCCTACTCATATAGCTTCTATCCGCACCCGAATCAAATAAAACATAAGCAGGTTTATTGTCAATAAGAAACGTACCCGTAACAAGCTCCGGGTCTTCCTGCGCTTCTGCCGCATTAATATTGAAAACTCTTCCGTGGTCTTGCCCATTAGTATTCCCCTGATTTGGGCATATAGTTTTAAATTAACCCTTCTTCCCGCATCCGAAACAAACAATGTGGGCGTTATTTGTTCCTCCAGTCGTTGGTCCGAAAGTTTCACACTTCGTCGCACCATGACCCGGTCTTTTACATTTGGTATATACAACCTTACAGTATTTATCAGGATGATATCCATCACACCTATATCATGGAGTTTTCTGATTGTTGTCGCCATTGTTGTTATTGAGATTGTTGTTGGGATTGTTGTTGTTGTTATTGGGGCGTTTGTTGTAATTATTGTTATTGGGACGTTTGTTGTAGTAGTTGTTGGGATTGCGATTGTTTGTTGTTGCGGTTGATGTTGTGGTTGTTGGGATAGTTGTTGCAATTGTGGTTGTGATTGTTGTTGTTGTATTAGTGACTCTTGTCACTGGTTTCTTCCCACTTTCTCTTGACTTGCTTCGTTTTGGCCTCTTCGGCCGCCTGCTTTTTAATCCTACCCTCAATTTGGTTCACTAGTTTGTGAGCCATTCGACTTGCCTTTTGTATGGAGGCGGGCTCGTGTGAACTCACATCTTCTTGAATCATTTCCGGTAACCCTTTTACAAATGCATCGATCTTCTCTTCTTCGTCTTCGAACGCTCTGAGACACAATAGGCACAACTCTGTGAATCGTCGTTCGTACGTGGTGATATCGAAACCTTGCGTTCGTAATCCTCTAAGCTCTACCTTGAGCTTATTGACCTCATTTCTGGGACGACACTGCTCGTTCATCAAGTGCTTGAATGCTGACCACGGTAGTGCGTAAGCAGCATCTTGTCCTACCTGCTCGAGATAGGTATTCCACCATGTTAACGCAGTACCTGTGAAGGTATACGTAGCGTACTTTACTTTGTCTTCTTCAGTACATTTACTTATGGCAAATACCGATTCAACCTTCTCGGTCCACCGTTTCAATCAGATTGGACCCTCGGTTCCATCAAATTCCAAAGGTTTGCAGGCAGTGAATTCTTTGTAGGAGCATCCTACACGATTTCTAGTGGCGTTAGATCCATTGCTAGTTTCAGAGTTATTGTTGTTATTTCGCATTGCAGCCTGCACTACGGCTACATTTGCAACAAGGAAAACACGAAAGTCTTCCTCGGTCATATTCAGAGTATTTCGAGTAGTCGGTGCCATTTCCTTCAAAAATAATCAAATGAATCAAGTTAATCATATAGAATATTAAGAGTAGTTAATAGTATTTCGTAGCATGATATGAACTCATTTATAAAAGCTTTTTCTTCATATTAACGTTTTATAATTTATAATTCGGGTAGTACCTACCCGTTAAGTTCATACTTAGCAGCTAATATACAATTCAACTACTACAATTCTATATGAAAAACTGATAATAATATTTCACGCTCAAACTTTTATACAATATTTTACAAACGTATAATACCACAATTTTACATATAGCATGAAATATAGCACACAATAACTTTGATACAAGGTAGTTGCGGAGACAATTCCAGTTAATACGCAAGTCGTTCAGCAAAGGCAATAAAAACACGTAATTCATAGGTCCAGAAACAGGTCATACATTCTGGTTTTACTAATATTATTTCCCATCCTTGGTCTTGTGAAAAATAACCGTTGTGGCCGTTGGCTAGGCAGCATGTTGTAACATCGTCAAAAGGGCGAGGGTTACGTAATGCCCAACAGCCCTGTAACAATCTAAAAACCTTGTTTCTCACCCCAACTACTGAATCCATCACTTGTGGGAATGTTTTATTTAACAGTTGTAATCCGATGTTCTTTTTCTCAATTTGGTGAGAAGCGAACATTACTAATCCGTAAGCATAACATGCTTCTTTAAATTGCATGTTTGAAGATCTTTCTAACACGAAGTCCTATGTTGGGATAGGTTGAGTCAAAATAGGTTCTCAACCCGTAGCGTAAAATTCTATCTGGGTTTCCCGCACTAAATGCCTTAAAGAAAACTCGGCGTAACTTAAAGTCTCCCCAATGTGATATACCCCATCTTTCAAAGGAAAGCCTCTTATAAACTAAGGCATGCCTGGAATGTCTTTCAAACGTTCGACAAACTAATTTTGCCGTAAATAATTGTGCTAATGAATTCTGCCCGACTCTAGACAAGATTTCATCAATCATATCCCCTGGTAGGTCTTCTAAAATTTTTGGTTGTCTATCCTTAACGTCCATTTTTGTTTTTATACTGTAAAATAAACAAGGATTAGATTCGTAAAAGATAATTAACAAACAATACAAACAATTTTTACATATATCTTAAAAGTACAAGCACACAACAATACATATATTACACAGCATGATTACAACTCTTTATTCCGACTCACTCATTTCTTCTTCTTCGGACTTGGTTCATTTGGATAATTTCCTAGGGATACATGGTGATCCTCTAATACAAGCCGTCATTTTCACAAATGGTTTAGAAAAACCTGGTGGCCTAGATGTTCCCTGATTATTGTAAAAATCTAAGAAATACGAGCGTTTACGATACACATAAAGTTCATCAGGGTCGGAATCAGGTTTCTCTATTTTGATGCCCTTTCCCTTATTATTCTATTTTGCCTTATTAAATTGAGTTGGGGTAATTTCTATAACATCATCGGAATCCTTGTCGGGATCCGATTCATCAGAAAATTGGTAATTTTCCTAATATTTTGCTTCCTTGGCGGAAACACCATTGACCATTTTTAACTTTGGTCCATTGGTTGAGGATTTATTTAATCGTTTTACTGTAGGTATTAATATTTCTTCCTCTGGAACCTCTTCTTCTTCTGATTCCACTTCTTCCGGTTCCTCCTCTTCCGGTTCCTCTTCTTCCGGTTCCTCCTCTTCCGGTTCCTCTTCGGGAATTTTTGAATCTTCCCAAAATATATTCAACTCTTCATTATTATTAGGTGAGTCGATGGGATTTGTACTAGAGGTAGACATCTATCACACAATATCAAACACATTAAGAGATTAATATATCACATAATATTTACATGTTAGTAATATGTAGTTTCCAACAAAAAGTGTTAAGCAATCGTTTTTAAAGAAAATACGGTCGAAGTCCAGACTCACTAATGCACCCTAACAAACTCAGTAAGACACACTAATGCAATTTTTGGTTCTCTAAGACCAACGCTCGGATACCAACTGAAATGTCCCGTTCATATTGATTATAAACGTTCCATATAAATTGATTTCGTTGCGAGGTTTTGACCTCTATATGAGACGTTTTTCAAAGACTGCATTCGATTTTAAAACAAACCATAACCTTTAAAATATTACGACGATTATCAAATAATGATAATCTAAAATATAGCGTTTTCACACGACCATTACATAATGGTTTACAATAATATTACACAATAATATATGTCTTCGAATGCAGTTTTTAAACAATATTATACAAGCATGCTGACTCCAACTCTTGTCCATAAATTAGCATGCAACAACGGAAGCTCTTAATAATCACCTGAGAATAAACATGCTTTAAACGTCAACAAAAATGTTGGTGAGTTATAGATTTAGCCTATATATTTATCAAATCGTAATAATAGACCACAAGATTTCCATTTCCATTTCCATTTCCATTTCTCAATAACATGCAATCTTCATAAAAATCATTCATATGATGAACACCTGGTAACCGACATTAACAAGATGCATATAAAATATCCCCATCATTCCGGAACTCACATCGGATATGATAAATCGAAGTACTAAAGCATACGTAACTCGAATGAGGCTTGTTGGGCCAAATAGATCTATCTTTAGGATTCGCGTCAATTGGTGGCAATTATCATAAACACCAATTCTTAGGCTACCAAGCTAAAAAGGGGCATATTCGGTTCGATAATTCAACATAGAATGTAATTTCGATCACTTGTGTCTATTTTGTAAAACATTTATAAAACTGCATGTATTCTCATCCCAAAAATAATAGATTTTAAAAGTGGGATTATAACTCACTTTCACGTATTTTCACTTTGTTGGAAAATAAGACTTGGCCACTGGTCGATTCACGAACCTGTAACAAATATGTACATGTATATCAAAGTATGATCGAAATATATTTATAACATTTTTATTACGTTTTAATGATTTAAGTTTGTTAAGTTAACAGTCAAACGTTAGTAATCTACAACTAGTTGTCCACAGTTAGATGTACAGAAATAAATCAATATATATATTATCTCGAATCAATCCACGACCCAGGGTATACAAGTCTCAGGCTAGATCACAACTCAAAATATATATATTATTTTGGAATCAACCTCAACCCTGTATAGCTAACTCAAGCATTACTGCATATAGAGTGTCTATGGTTGTTCCGAAATATATTATATAGATGGGTCGATATGATATGTCAAAACATTGTATACGTGTCTATGGTATCCCAAGATTACATAATATATGTTAGAATACATGTGTAATACAATATAAGTTAGTTAAGTTATGATTTGTATAGATTTGTTACAAATTTCACGTAGCTACAACAAGCAAAATTATCCAATCTTGTTTTACCCATAACTTCTTCGTTTTAAATCTGTTTTGAGTGATTCAAGTTGCTATGGTTTCATAATGAACTGAAATTTATGAAACTAAACAGAAAAAGTATAAGTTTATAGTCGGAAATACAAGTTACAGATCATTTTTGTAGAGGTAGTCATTTCAGTCAAAAGAACGACGTCTTGATGACCATTTTGAAAAACATACTTCCACTTTGAGTTTAACCATGATTTTTGGATATAGTTTCAAGTTCATAAAAAAAATCATTTTCCCAGAAGTATAGCTTTTAAATCAAAGTTTATCATAGTTTTTAATTTTCCAAACCAAAACAGCCCCCGGTTTCGCTACGACGGCGTATGTCCGGTTTTACGGTGTTCTTCGTGTTTTCAGGTTTTAAATCATTAAGTTAGCATATCATATAGATATAGAACATGTGTTTAGTTGATTTTAAAAGTTAAGTTAGAAGGATTAACTTTGTTTGCGAACAAGTTTAGAATTAACTAAACTATATTCTAGTGATTACAAGTTTAAATCTTCGAATAAGATAGTTATATATATATGAATCGAATGATGTTATGAATATCATTACTACCTCAAGTTTAGTAGGTAAACCTACTAGAAGTGACAAGAAATGATCTAGCTTCAAAGGATCCTTGGATGGCTTGAAAGTTCTTGAAGTAGAATCATGACACGAAAACAAGTTCAAGTAAGATTTCTACTCGAATTAAGATAGTTATAGTTATAGAAATTGAATCAAAGTTTGGATATGAGTTTTACCTTGAATAAGAAAGATAACCTACTGTAAATAGATAATTACTTGGAATGAATTAGAAAGCTTGGAAATATATTTGCAAACTTGAAAGGATTTTTGAAGTGTTCTTGAAGTGTTCTTCCTATGATGATTATAGCTTGATTCTTGAAGTAGTTTTTGATGAAAATGATGATTTGGTTACTAAAAAAATTCGTTCATAGGTGTATGTGTGTGTTGAGAGAGAATTAGAAAGGAAAATGGAAATGAAATGAAGTGAATGGTGAGTGATGAGTGGGGTTAAAAGGAGTTCTTGTTAGTTGACTAGTTCATGGTAGAAGTTAAACTTGATTAGTCATGCATGACATAATCAAGAGTGGAATCCCATGCTAGTTCCTATTGGTATATACCTATAGTAAGTACGTCTAGAAGCTGGGTATAATACGAGTACGAAGACTGAATGAATATGAGTAGAATTGTTGATGAAAATGAATGAGAATGTAATTGTAAGCATTTTTGTTAAGTATGAGTGTTTTGATATATGTCTTGAAGTCTTTCAGAAGTGTATTAATATAACTTAATACACTACATGTATATACATTTTAACTGAGTCGTTAAGTCACCGTTAGTCGTTACATGTAAGTGTTGTCTTGAAACTTTTATGTTAACGATCTCATTTAATGTAGTTAACCCATTGTTTATTATATCTAATGAGATGTTAAATTATCATATTATCATGATAACATGGTGTATGAATATATCTTAATACAATAAATATATATACATATATATATTAAAACGTTGTTACAACGATAATCGTTACATATATAACTCGTTTCGAAACTCTTAAGTTAGTAGTCTTGTTTTACATATGTAGTTCATTGTTAACACACTTAATGATATATTTAGTTATCATTTTATCATGTTAAACATAGTGTATCAATATCTTAATATGATTCATATGTATTTAGTAAGACGTTGTTATCACGATAATCGTTATATATATCGTTTCGAGTTTCTTAATTCAATAGTCTCATTTTATGTATATAACTCATTGTTAATATACTTAGTGTGATACTTACCTATGATAATTCTCATGTTAACTATATATATATCCATATATATATCATCATGTAGTTGTTACAAGTTTAAACGTTCGTGAATCGCCGGTCAACTTGGGTGATCAAATGACTACATAAACTCATTTCAATTAATCAAGTCTTAACAAGTTTGATTGCTTAACATGTTGGAAACATTTAATCATGTAAATATCAATTTCATTTAATATATATAAACATGGAAAAGTTCGGGTCACTACATAATTGATGTCCCTTAAATGCCCAAACGAAGCTAGTAGTAAATGTCAACTTAACCCCCGCTTCAAATACACACTTAATGGCTTCGTTTGGGCATTTAATGGACAACAGTGGTTTCGTAATGTCGACGAACGAGGAGGTGGTGGTGATGGATGTGATGACATATGCCAAACGAATCGAGTCCGTGTGTACTTAATCCCCGGTGGCTCGCATCGAGCTTTAAATACACATTGACTTGATTCGTTTGGGCATTAAACTGGTGTTAGTAATGTTGTTGGTGGTATTCATGCAGGTTTGTTATGCAAAAGTAAGTTGGTTGATGATACATTCAGTACTCTGAGTGTGATGACCCGTCCAAATCCATTTGGACGAATACATCATTCATCGATTTCACAGTGAGGTACTGACCTCTACATGATACGTTTTGTAAATATTGCATTCTTTTGAAAAGGCACACCATAAATTAATATCAAATTACAAGGTTCTTGACGTCTGATGATTTCTACATATAGACAATCACCGTAAATAATAGTTTACAATACTACATATGTTGATAATGTAGTCAAAATAAGATACATGGTGATGATTTTGTGAATGCAACGTTTTCTTGAATAAAGCATGTATGACTCCATGCACATAGCTTGTATCACATATAAGCAAACATCGAAAGACTTCTAGGAACCTGAGAATAAACATGCTTAAAAGTGTCAACACAAAGTTTGGTGAGTTCATAGTTTTAATGTTGCGCATAATCAGTATATAAATGTGGATCACAAGATTTCAGTTGTTTCATCCAGAAACGTTTATCAAAATATTCTACAAGATTGAGCACCCTGGTAACTAAACTTTAACATCTATATAATAAGTACCCATGTTTTAACATACATGCAACCAACATGTACAATACACGTAAACCAACGTGTACTAACCTCAAATAGCATACGTCTGTTTTATAGTTCAGGCTAGGGTTTCTATACCTGGAACAGACGGGGATGTCAAGCCCTATGGATCCATATACTACTACTCGCGCCCACCAGTTCTTATAACCGGCAGTTACTAGTTACCAAAGCTAAGGGATTTTCAGTTCAAACTCAGTGTAGAATTTAGTATGTACTTGTATCCATTGCGTTTAAAATAAAGTGCATGTATTCTCAGCCTAAAAATATAGATTGCAAAAGCAATTAAAAAGGGAGCAAATGAAACTCACCTTAGCAGCACATAAGGTCATTCACCGAAATGTGACCGAAACTCGGAATGCAAAATAATCGTAGATCTCAACCTAGAGAACATATGTTGGTCAATACATGTCTAACAAGCTAGGTCAGGTCATAGTGTATCACAATCCTAATGCTCGAGACCGACATGCAGAAGTTAACAAAAGTCATCTCAAAAGTCAACCTGACCCAATATGATCTTTAAATCTATACATGTTTATTAACATAGTATAAGTCTTGATAATTGAACGAATTTATAGTTTATCAACCTCAAAATATTATTTATTTCAGGAGCTATATTATATTTGAATTATCATGGCAATCGAACATGATTTATTATTTCACATAGTTTTTCAATACTTGTAAAATCAGATTATAGTGTTTATAAAGCTTTAAAACATGATAAGACAGTCAACTTTGACAATTGTTCAACAAGACAAAACGTGCCTTATATAGAAATTCATTTATTCGATTAGTAATATCTAAAAATTCAATTTATCAATCTCATAGACAAGTTGTTTAAATATTAATTTACAATTTCCAACACAATTTCAATTAACGTCAAACATAATTCAGTTGACCATATCTTTTATTCCGTTCATCGAAATCATGTGATTTCTAAATGAAAAGTTATTAATTTTTCGATAGCTTTCTAACGACATGCATATCATATACCTTATATCAGTAGCATATGTATCAAATTCTTGATTCTTCATAAAACTATCTAACGACAAAATTTAGCATACAAGCATGTATAAACATATATACTCGAGTACTAGACATGGATATACTATTAATATATAAAAGATAAGATATGAATGCTCACGTATCAATATTGTGATTCAATATTGTAGGAAAGTACGTAGACGCAACGGAGATGATAAACACTAGGTTTGACTTGGGAACAATACCCACGAATATTACCCATAACCTCCATAGCTATAACCCATAGTTTCCTTAGCTCTATCTCGCTCGAAATTCATTTTGAAAACATGCGAGCAGAACCTCATCGTAGTATTTTATGTATAATAATACTAATAATAATACTACTAATATATATTTAGATTAATAATAATAATTAATAATAAAATAAATAAAATAAATACGGTGTAATATAAGATCAGAGGAAGTGTGCAACAAATGAACCAAAACGTCGAATTTTATAGACTTGAGCCACCAACTCACACCATGCGATCGCATGGGAAATGTGAGGGGAAACTATGCGATCGCATGACCCCTAGTTCCAGCTCATGATCGTTTGTTATTTAGCTTGTCGACATATTATTATATAATATATATAATATATTTAATTTATATTAATTAATTATATATTATATTATATTCACGTGCATAGTTGACTTGTAATTTTTGGTCCTATGACTCGTAAGTTTACGCTCGACTAATGTCTCAGTTCCGGTTTCTCGAATGCATTTTCGTACGCTTATAAAACTAGTACTTTTCGTTACGCGACGTCTACCTTTATCAAAAATTAAACTTAATCATTGATAAACTATGTCACTCGAAGTGTAGCTTTAATCAATTAAGTGTTTTGGTTATTTGCTTCTATAAATCATCGTCTCGTAGTATATACATATACGTATATACATTATTTTAAATCAGAACATTTTATCTCAAGGTTAATATTATATTTTATAACATTTGTAAAATATACATACATTTTCATTTTGAAATAGTGTTTTACTGTAGCAAAATGATTTTTACTGTAGCAAATAGTGGTTTTCGAAAACACTGTAGCTTTTCGGGTACTGTAGCAATTCGAAAATACTGTAGCAAATTAGTATTTTACTTGTTCATCTTGAACGTTTTAGTTAACTTATCTAAATATCAATCGAATCAATAAACGAATGTTACTATTGTTTACTAAATAACTTGAAATTATATATATGTATATATCTTTATTTAATATACATAAATCAGTTTTTAAATACACATTGCAAGTTATTTATAATTAATTTTAATAATTAATATTCCAACTTATTGTATATATATATATATATATATATATACACACACACACAAATAGATGTTCGTGAATCGTCGGTTAATAGTCAAAGGTTAACTGAATATATAACATTAGTTCAAAAATTTTGAGAATCAATATTACAGACTTTGCTTATCGTGTCGGAAACATTAAATCATTTAAAGATAAAGTTTAAATTTGGTCAAAAATTTCCCCGTTGTCACACTGAGTTTGGCTTTTAACGTGTTGATACTCGACAAAATATCAGAAATCAGTAAGATTCGGGACCTCAATTTTGCCTTTTAAGATCTAAAAATCGAAAAAAAGACAAGAAATTTGATCATGAATATCCTTATTTTATCCTTATAAACACGAATCACGCACGAACAACATGCATTGTGCGTGTTGCGCTATGTGTGGTGCGTGTTGGTTAGTATAATAGCATCAAAAAGCAAGTATGCTCGGTGACACGCATCACGCATCAACTTACATGCATCATGTGTTGTGCGTCGTGAGCAGAGGGCATATTTTATACTTTTCAAATTTTAGGAGCATATTGTTAAACCGTTTCAAAGATGAAGGCATTTTGACCAATTTTCCATGTTTGTTAGTAGTGAAAATGAGCTTCTAATTACATGTTGGGCCAAAGGGACATAGCATGCCTGTTGAGCTCCCTAAAAAAGCTATCATGTACTCATAATTTAATATTTAGTGCAATTAAGCAGGCCGGCTCAAATACCAGTTACTCGGCTAGACACTAAGACCCTCTTTAACTCTGATGGACGTGTTGGCGTGTTGATGGATAAGGGTGAGGTGCTTGATGGGCGTGCTGATAAACTGATAAATAATGGGTGGCATGTTGATGGGTAGGGATGTGGTATTTTTTATTTCTTTTTAATTTTTCTTGATTTTAATTTTAATTTGTTTAATTAGTTATATTATTATTTTGTAAGTATAAAAACAAATTAATTTAATAAAACACACTAAAATAAAAATTAATAATACGATTACACTTAAAAGTCCTAAAATAAAAAATTACAATAATTTAAAAGGCCTAAACTTACTTTATTTTAAAAGTCCTAAAAATTAATAAATACAATAAAATAAATGTTAAAACTACTCGTCCTCGTCCTCGTCCTCATCGATAACTGAATTAAGTCGTCGTACTCTTCGAGCAAGTTCTTCTTCATCTTCAAGCAACGCTTCCTTTCCTTCAGATTCCGCATGTTATTAATGTCCAAGGACGTAAGAGTGGCTTCGAGTGCGGCTTTCATACGTTCCATCTTGGTGATTGTGTCAATTTGTTGAAGCTTTTTCTTTACAACTTCGGTCTTGTAATGGTTAACTTGTTCACATAATTCCTCAAATTTTGAAGAGTTTGTTGAACGACGCATCAGGAGATTCGGAAGTCCTAGCAGCTTTCTTTGCTCGATTCCTTCCAATGGGCCATGGAATTAGATCATCACCTAAAAGCACATTATCATGATGATCATCCGTGATATCAATCGTGTGGATCGCGTCTTCCTCATCCTCATGCCGCAAACCTCTACCATAAACAGCTCCACCAACTGGATCAAGCGCAAGCAACTTCGGTTTGTCTTTCAAAAATTCCCAAGCATCTTTAAACGCCCACATTTTATCCTCATTATTACAATACGCTTTTACTACACCCTCGTAAAAGTCTTGTTCAGTTTTTCCACTACGCCTTGGATTGCATTTTTTGGCCTCATAATAACCTTGAAAAGCTTTACACCCCTTGTCCACATAATGCCATTTTTTCGATAACGCATCTTCATTTCGAACCCATCCTTTCGTTGAATTTGCTCATTACGGTAGCCTGAAAATATTGATATTTTTGAGAGTTTCTGATAGTCGAATTCTCGGACGCATCAAGCCAACATTTCACCAACTAAACCTTTTCGGCCGATGTCCAAATTCTTTTTTGGCATGGTTCGCGTGCCTTTTCTTTGCCTCTTCGTTGGTGACTTCTTTTTCTCCTCGCGCCACAGGACTGTTAGGGCACTACTTAAGTTTGTGATTGAGTTTGTGGATGTGTTTGTAGTTGAAAAGGCGGTTGTGGGGATAAACCGAGTTCTCTTTGAATTTTTTGTAGTTTTTGAAGTTGTTGTAGTTGATAGATTTGTTGTTCAATATCTTGAGGGTTCATATTGAACGAGCTAGTAGTATAATTGACAAAACCAAGTGTTGGTGGTCGAGATTGGTGTGAAGATGACGACCTGGGAGTTGTAAGCTCTCCAATACCGGTTAAAATGTTATTATAAAGCGACCACTCGTTCGGGTTTGACTTTGTTTTAAAATGATGTGTAAAAAATGTATATGAAGTGAAGTGTTAAAAATGAAGTGTATTTTATAGATGGAAATTATACAATTTATTTAATTTTTATTAAAGTTTATATTTATGTTTTTATCCGTTGCCAGCTAACTAGCCGTTTGTTTTCAAACTGATCCACCCACTAACCAAATGAAGCCACGTCAACAAAATCATACAAGCACGCGGTTGTCTTCTCCGTGCAACATTCCAGCACGCCGGCGAAAAATTGTCACCAACACGCTGCGTTAATGACGTGCGGGTGGTGTGTTGGTGACACCAAATGTGGTTGATGGGTGTGTTAAAGACTTAAAATGGTCTAAATAGCAAGTTAAATATAAATATAAATATAAATATAAATTAAAGCAATGAGGTTTACCTATTTGGAATTATATAGGTTGTGAGAATAATGTTAAGGCACACAAATTTATTTAGTGTGGAATGATATGTCAATTTTAAATGGGCAGATGCTTCTAAATTGATGGTTCAATTATCTATTGTAATTTCGTCTAACTCTAAATCGAAGGTGTTTATTGTGGATATGGGGTTATAATGGAATACAGATATATGGCTGGGGATATAGGGATCGAATGCCCTTTGAAGTGGCGTAGATTTAGATAGGCCCGATCACTTTGTGGACAATTTGGGTGGCTAGAGATAAGGTGGTTTTTAATGGCTCGGTGACGTGATGGATCACTTTGGTAGCTATTTTCAGTTTAAAGGAACAGGTTCTCGTGCATGCAAGTTTCTAAGAAGAAAATACACCACTGATTGTATTTTTGCACCTTACTTTTTTTCGTAACAAGGTCTGGCTCGGTTTGCAGCCATTCATAAAGTGCTTGGTACAAGTAATGTTTCGAAAATGTTGCATCAAGTGGCGGTGGCTGACTGTTGTGAGGCACTTGTCATCATTGCTCATGAAGCTCAAGCTAGGATTAAAGATCGTGCTTATGGGTGTGTTGCATATATCTTTGCCTTACAACATCAATTTGTAGTTTTGGATCGGGTTTTTTCGGTTACATTGGTCACGTATGTACAAAGACAACTACAATCTAACATGGCTTTGTTGAAAGCTACTGTCATTGATCTTATAAAGAGGATGAGTTCCTTTGGGTTCATTTGGTGGATTAAGGGGTTCGAAGTATGCTTTCTTCAAATTTGGATATAGAGTTCGTTTGGGTAAAAGTCATATGGAATATATATATATGTTTCTTCAAAGGTGGATGCTTCTATAAATTAGCTGATGATCGAGTTTTTTATTAATGTGATGTGTGTTATAAGTTGATGTTTATGTAGCTCTTTAGTTGTTAAATTCTTAAGCCCTTTTAATTTAATTTTGGTAAAGTTGTTGGGCTATTAAGTGGACAAAGCAATTTGTAAGTCAGCTTGAATCCACTTGTACTTGATAATTATTATTACCCCTACATACTAAAAGTCATCAAAATTTTTGTAATTTCAATACTTTTTTATTGTAGTTTTCATTTTGCGTCCTACATACTAAAAGTCATGAGAATTTTTGTAATTTCAATACTTTTTGATTGTAGTTTTCATTTTGCGTTCACCAGCAATCGACCCTTCAACTTTACCTCAATATACACAACGACCCCTCTAATTTACATTCTTTAAGGGTAAAAAGTGTAAATATACAATTTTATTAAAATAAAAGAAACTAATTCCACCCGAATTTTTAACGGGTCCTATCTTCTCGCTCGGTGCGAGTTAAATTTTTCCGAACCCACCGTTCAACTCAAAAAAATCTCACGAACACAACGGGACTAACTATACGCGAAACGGACACTTAAAAAAAACGCTCAATACCTCGGACTATATTCAATACATATACACACCTATAATACGCTCCGTTAACTATGAATACGCAACCCAAAGGTCCCGCAGCATCGCGCGGGCTCCTTTTTCTAGTTTTCACTATTTTGTGAAAATTTGTATTTAATTCTGTTTTTTTCTTCCAAATATATATATATATATATATATATATATATATATATATATATATATATATATATATATATATATATATATATATAAATAAATATAAGAGAAATTTACCCAAATAGACCATTTGCTGTGTCTCTCTCCAATATAAACAATGTCAGAAGGTTTTTTTCATCCCATAGACGTTGACTTCGCGGTCAACGATCGCGCATCGCGAAAATCTCGTGAACCAATAATAAATCGCCATTTGTTCCCAACCTTCGCGAAAAATCAATATTTCTCGAACTTCTTCAGATTTCGAGATATTTGGTCTTGAAAATTGTCTCGAAATACACTCTCAAAATCCACAAATACACTCTCATAATGGACTCTCGAAATACACTCTCGAAATACACTCTCGTAATGGATTAGGAAGAAGGCAAGAAACATTGGGAACTGGATTTCGCGAATTTATTTAAATTTTCGGGATATTTTGTGCATTTCGAGAGTGTATTTCGAGATGAAATTTTCGAGGCCAAATATCTTGAAATAAAGAATTTCGAGAAATGTTGTTTTTTAGGCAAATATAAATATAAATATAAATAAATGATACGTAGTACTTCGTAAATGATGCGGTTACTTTAATTTGCACCGCCAAACACGGTCTTGAATAGAAGAGATCGATCCAAAACCCCATCTTTATCGAAACCCTAATTCAACAATTTCTCCCCAAATCATCACGATGAAACTATCATTTGCTGTATCATCATCAAAACCCCCAAAACCTTCATTAAAATCATCATCACTAAATCAATCATCCTCCATCCAAAAACAATTCGTTACAGAATTCGATCCATCCAAACCCGTACCCGACCCTAATTCCAAAAACACTTACGTCATCGCTCCAAAATCCAACGAATGGCAACCTCACAAAAAACTAAAAAACATCGATCTCCCTGTCAAATCCGACGATCCTAATCTTCAATTTGAAGTCGCTAATTCATCAATCGAGTCAACCGATGACCCGAACATCACTTACGGTCTCAATATCCGTACGAAAAAGGATTCCGATTCGGATCATGGATCCAAACCGAATGTGGACCGGGTCAAATCTTATTCGTCGATTGAGGACTTGATGTTGAATAAATTTAGGAATGATATTGATAGGTTACCTGAGGATAATGGATTTGATGAATTTAAAGATGTTGCGGTTGAGGATTTCGCGTCTGCGTTGTTGCGAGGTTATGGTTGGGTTGAAGGACGAGGAATCGGTAAGAATGCGAAAGAGGATGTTAAAGTTGTCGAGTATACGAAACGAACCGGTAAAGAAGGGTTAGGGTTTGTTAATGATATGCCAATGCCACCAACTAAAGATATCAATAGCAATAGCAATAGCAATAGCAATAACAAAGTTGCGAAAATCGATACGAAAACGAGGAAAGAAAGTGTTCGTAACGAGGAAAAAAGAGATCATAAGGGTAGTAGTGATAGAGGGAGTAAACGTAAGGATGAGTCGAATTATGATAAGAGTAGAAGTAAAAGGGGTAGGCAGGCAGACGAGAAAACGAGTGCTGCTTCTGTCAAGTCTTGGTTAACGAGTCGGATTAGAGTTAAAGTTATTAGTGAAAGATTGAAAAGAGGGAGATTGTATTTGCAAAAAGGTGAGATTGTTGATGTTGTAGGTCGAACGACTTGTGATATATCTATGGATAAGGATAGGGAGATTATACAAGGTGTTGATCAGGAGTTACTTGAGACTGTATTGCCTAAACGTGGTGGACCTGTTCTTGTTTTGTATGGTAAACATAAAGGTGTTTATGGGACTTTACAGGAGAAGGATATGGATAGTGAAACGGCGGTTGTTCGTGATGCAGACACACATGCGTTGATAAATGTTAATTTTGATCAAATTGCTGAGTATGTTGGAGATCCTGATGATTTTGGATACTGATTTTTGTAGCATCTTTCAGGTACTTTAAGTATCAGGCATTTGAAAATGATATGATAATGTAAAACGTTTTGATATGAACTTTGCTATTGCTATGGTAACCTGTTGTTGAAGTTATTAGTTTGGTATGTTTATTATTTGTAGGTGTTTATAAAGGATATAATGTGGTCATCGTTTGTTTGTTGGTGTTGAGATTTATACATTTACCTTATGTGAATGCGTAGATTACCAGTTTGATGTTAGTTATTAGAAAAATTACTCATGCTAGTACCAGGAAATTGAAATTAGGATTAGATTCACACTGAAGGCTTTATGGTTAAGCTATTTCTTTTAGCTCTAGTTTTTGTATTGGGGCCTACATAGCCGTATCATTATCTTATGCAACATAATCGATAATCGTCACTAGCTGTTTCGGCTATTTAGATCAATTGTACTCCATTGAAATGCTAATTTAGAACTCTCGACACTGTTGATTGATCAGGAGCAAAAGGTTATAAAATTCGGCTGACTAGTCAGGTTTGGGAAGTAGTCGGACTCCACTAGGAGGTCAAACAAGCCGGTCAACGGGTCAAAATTGGTCAAAAGTCGGGTTTAGTCGTTCAAAGTTGTCGCCATTTTAAAAGTGTTTAAATTAGGGGTTCAGAGTATTTGAACAGTTATGTTTCTAGACAATAATGTTAATGTTCAAGTTTATGCGTATGGTTCCTTTTTTATATTTGCTGATGTACTTATAAAATTTATTTTTTAAATGTAAAAGGAGTCTCAATCCAATTAATCCCGACTGGACCTCTGACTTGGCCGATTAGTCTCTACAAGGTCTCAGCTAATGAGTCCGCAACTTTCCTCTTTAACAACCTTACAGGGCATCAACCAGTGCATTTACCTTGACCCATCTGCCTCAGTATTGTATTCATTGTTTTATAAAACCCCGATTACTCGCGATAAATCTCCGACTACTCCTTTTTAAGAAGACGATTATTCCTGATTATCCCCGAGTAGCGAGTTTTTGGAACCTTGATTGTACTAATCAATAATACATGCTTACGCCCTTGTTTGTAGCTGCTTACATGCTAAAATCTCTTTGATTGCTTATTGAAAGACCCTTGGAATTACAACCTCTAGCCTTCAAGTTGCAATAGTAAAGCCACTTCATCAGACCATTAGTGCACCAGTAGGGGCATACTCCATTAACTATATTATTTCGTTGAACTTGGCATCTTGGATGCTAGCAACCATTAGCTGCAAGGCTTATGTATAAACAAACACCTTTTTCACAAATACCCTTGTTATGGTAATTATCACCCAAATTTTCAATCAGATTATGGTAACCAAACTCTTTCCAGCAATATCCAAGACCCATCTATCTATTAATCAGCATCTGCACATAGTTGGAATATAAGATAGGGTTCATGTGTGTACAAGTCATTATTAAATAGATAGTGCTATTGAAAAGCTGCATGACTAGCATTTGCAGGTTCCATAACACTATCAGCTATCGTCTAGATTATAAGTCTGTCATACTCCATTAACTATATTATTCCGCTCAACTTGGCATCTTGGATTGATAATGTAGCAACCATTAGCTGCAAAGAAGAGAGAGAGAGAGAGAGAGAGAGAGAGGGGGGGGGGGGGGGGGGGGGGGGGGACTACCTGGGTAAGTAGACATTTTTTAACTAAGGTGTATGTACACGGGGAAGTAGACCTTTTTTTAACTAAGATGTATGTGGATTTATCCCCGGCCACCGCAAGATAAGTATAAAAAAGCACCTCATTTACAAATACCTTTGTAAACAGTAATTATCACCCAAATTTTCAAGCAGATTATGGTAACCAACCAAACGGTTCCCAGCTTATACCCGCGGCCCATTATCCGTTGATTAACATCTGCACTTGGTGTGAACTTACACTCTGTGTCCGATATATATTCAGAATGAAAAGAAATGAAATGTGGAGGAAGAGAAGAGAAAAGAGATGTTTCCAATTTGGATGGAAAGATAGGAAAAAAAAAAATTATACTCCGTATTAATTTATACATCATAATATTTCTTTTCCTTTTTGAGGCGTCATTTGTGACTATTGAAAATTCCCCCTTTCGTTTTCTTTCTTTCTTTCTTTCCAGGTTGCGATCAAAGATGTGGTTTATTGTAGTTGTAATCCGATCATTAGTAAAGTTAAGTAGCGTCTTTCCAATTGGAAAGCCAACCTCATGTCTATTGGTGGTCGTCTTTTACATTGGTCAAGTCGGTTTTAGGTTCGCTTGGAATTTATTACTTGTAATTGTTCAAAGCGCCGGTAAAAGTTTATACATGATTGAGTTTCTCCGGGCCTCTTTATTCTGAAAAGTGAAAAAAGAAAAATCCGTTGGGTTAGATGGAATAATATTTTGAAGTCTAAAGAGAATGATGGTCATGGAGTCATCATAAGTATATATCTTTCTCTATTATAGAATTAAGTGGAGATATGTTCATTCTACTCCGCGTGGGTTAAAACCGTCTCGGCTATTCACGATTACTAACCAAATGAATTCCATCCTTGAATCAACTGAAACAATCATATTATCAAGACTTCTTTCATGTCATTATCTCTTGGAAATGGTGGTTTAATGTCTTTACCTGGCTTTTATTCCCAAACCAGCTTCCTACAAAAATGAACCTCGTTGAAACAGACATTGATCCCGAGTCTGTTATGCCAAACGTGCTCCCTCGCTCAAGAAGATTGTAGGCATGTGTTTATCCATTGCAATCTCGCCTCTCAAGGCGTGTTAGGCATTGGATTTTGGATTAGCTGCTCTATTCCGAGTTGGAACTCTATTGAAGATGTTTGTCCTCAACCAATTTAGAGGAAACCAAATCTAATTTAAATGCCTTTTTGCTTTCCTTGAATCATTGTTGAAGTCTTGCTAGTTTAAATCCTTTACTTTCCTTGTAATTTGTTCTTTATTGCTAGTTTTTACTGCAATAAATTTCACCGTTAATGAAAACACATATTTTCACTTGCTCTCAATTTTTCTTCATTTTGTCTGAAATAAAACTTGTTTACCACATATTTCACTCGATTTAAGAAACTATAATCACTTCTCCCAATTCTCTTTTAAATGTCCCGTTAATTTCTAATCTTCCCCTTGATTACATCTCATACATCTCTTATACCTGTCAAATATCTTATTTCTATCATCTTGGATGATTAATGTTAGTACATTCATAGTTACACATTATTAAAAGATGTTAACGATAATCATTACCCTCGTTCATTTATTAAAAGATGTTAACGATAATCATTACCCTCATTCATTTATTAAAAAATGTTAAACGAGGATCAGCGAATAGAATTTGTTGTTCATCTTGCTATTACCCTATTATGGTTCAATATAACTAGCTATAGATAATTTGATTAGTCAATTTTTAATCTAGTTTCACTTTAGCAATAGAATTTGATTAGTTAAATTCTAAACATGTTCATATTATATATTGTTTGCATTTAATGTATGATAATACTCCCTGTGATATATGTATGACACATCTTATCTCAAACCTACTACAATTATGACACTTTATTTGGGTGAAACAAAAAGAAACGTATATAAATTATTTCTTGTTTAGCAATTCCTTTAAAATAATTCAATATAAAACTATTACTCGTTATATATTAATATAAGAACATACGTTGATGTGTACAATAGGAATAGTCTTATCCAAGATAAACACAGAGACCGTTTCTCTACGGAGATTACAAATACGGGGAAATATGGTTCACCTACCTATCCACATTAATTAGTTTTGTTGTGCAAAAAATTTAGAATTCTTTTTGTAGCAATTGGAGGATTCTATTGATCCAAAACCCATATGTAGACGTGGGCCTCCCCTGTTTCAGTTAAGGCCAAAAAAAATTATCTTACCTTTCTCTTCAGGTCAGTACCTAACTACCTACCCCTCACCGGCCTGCGAGGGGCTGCAAAGGCTCACAATGCCCCTTTTTAATTAGTTAGGAAAAGACAGACGGCAAAAAGCAATCCTTCCAACCGCGGAGTTTAACACAACACCAACTTCGGCCAGTTTCTTTCATCAATCTTCTGACCGTTGCTTAACTCCTTTTTTCGTAAACCAGTCGCTGGTTGATACGATCTATATCAATTTTAAAACGACTATTTATTTTTGTGGAGCAAATCATTTTTCATTTTATTTTTATATATAAAGAATAACCTTGTTAATGTTTGTTACAATGATACAAAACTTGTGTCATGTGAGTACACATTAACAAAAATACTGAATGAAAAAAACACTCTAAAGAATGTAATAATGAAAAGAGTTTTTTTTTCTGCGAAATAACGATAACTTTTATAAAAATTGAAAACGTTTTCGAAAAGAAAACGAATTTAATAAGAAGTACAAAAGAAACACCCCGACAAGTTTCGTACCTAAAAAGCGGCTACCAACAAACTATCTAAACCGAGCCTCACTTAACTAAACTGAATAAACCAGAACCAAAAAGACGATACAAAACAAACACCATATATACTAATATTATTAAAAAACATGAAACCGAAAGGAAACTCAAATGTCTTCAATGAACTCGCCGAATGTAGCCCTTTCGGCGCCTTGAACCAATTCCTCTTTACGCTTTTGGTGATTCTTGTTCCTAGCATGCGTAGGCGGTATATCACTAGAGGAAACCGTGACCGGTTCGCTCTCGACCATGCTCGTCATCACATTATCAAAAACCGCAAAAGCCTCGTCACTCATACCATACTATGTCAACCCTGAAGAAGCGCCTTTGATCGGAGTGTATTTGTCGCCAAGGTTTCAACCACATCTAATTTAGGAACTTTTTATATTTTGGCGAAAGGAATATCCTTCCCTAAATCTTACACGATGAATATATATTTAGTACTTTAGAAGTTAAAGTCATGTGTTATTGACACTTATTGTATGCTACTTTTCTAAGATTAACAATTCTTTGAGGAACATTGTTTAAGGTAGTAAAGTTTTGAACGTTGTGTTGTAGCTCATCTCTTTTAGTGAGAGGTCAGAAGTTTGACTCCAGTGAGGTGCAACATTGCACACAAGGTTGCTTATTTACCCTTGAATTCCACCCAAGGATGCCTTCCGCACATCGCGTTGCGGGGGTAGTGGGGGAGGGGCGTTGCAGGGGCAGTGGGGGAGATGGTTTTTACCGCCCATGCCCTCGGATTGAGTCAAGTTTCCTCCTAGGCAACAGTTGAGAGCAAGTTATGCAACTGCGAAGGATGAATGTGTGGACAACAGTTGAGGCGGTTATGCAACTGGTGTAGTCCAATAGTTGTGATTTAAACAATTTAGGAAACACTCATAATTAGAGTTGATCTTATAATTGTAAAATTAAAATTATTATGCATAATTATGATTAAATATTTACATTTATGTGCTAACTATATATATATATATATATATATATATATATATATATATATATATATATATATATATATATATATATATATATATATATATACACATATAATATGGGGGATGATTCTCACACACACTTTTTTGATCCTCACACACCTATTTTAACCTTTTACTCTTCTAATAATACTCAATTGGTGTGTGAGGATCAAAAAAGTGTGTGTGAGAATCATCCCCCATATAATATAATATATATAATTATATATATATATATATATATATATATATATATATATATATATATATATATATATATCTACGCCTCTGCCGAACGAACGAAAAGCTACCTAAGTACGGTTAAAGAAAGTGAAAATGATAGGTAAACAAAAGATAGAACAAATGCGACAGAAAGTGTCAGAGCTTCGAAAGCCTGAAATTGAGCTTGAAATTGAGCGTCCTTGAATTGAGCCTGTCGTATCCTTCCCAACCCAAGACGACAAGGCGGTAACAGAACTACGCCGACAGCGCAGAATTCAAGATCCTTGAATTCCCTAGGGGGTCTTTCTCCCCCACGGAAAAAAGGATTTCAATGCTGATTTATGGCCGGCCAAACGAATGAGACTTGTTCACCGACGGAAAGAGAGAGTGCTAACCCGAAGCACCGTCCACCCTACGATCCCAATTGACTTACCCAATTGACTTACCCAATTGACTTACCGACTCTCCCGCTGCTGCTGCTGCTACTGCTCGGAAGAGAAGACCCTGGGTCCTTAGGAATGCCACAGCCAGAGAGAAAGAAGCAAGACAAACTTATCTCAGATGCAGAGAATCTTCCTTGATTCCGTCATGCTTGGAAATTGGAATCACTCCACCTTGCCCGGTGAACTGCTAACGGGCTACTGTCTTTCTTGAACAGAACGAGAGGAATACCTTACACGAGTATAAAGGACCAGGCCAAATGTGATGACCCGTCCTAATCCACCTGGACGAATACATCAACATCTGGTCCCATTGCGAGGTTTTGACCTCTATGTGATACGTTTTGTAACATTGCATTCGTTTGAAAAGGTATTTCATAAATGAATATATAAATTCTAGGTTTTTAACATCTGATGATTTTTACGTATAGACAATCACCATTTAAATGGTTTACAATAATACATCTGTTGACAATACAGTCAAAATAAGGTACATGGTAATGGTTTGGTGAATGCAAGTTTCTTGTATATAGCATGTATGACTCCAAGCACATAACTTGTATCACGTATCAGCAAACAGCGGAAGACTTCTAGAAACCTGAGAATAAACATGCTTCAAGTGTCAACACAAAGGTTGGTGAGTTCATAGTTTTAATATTACACATAATCCGTATATCAATGTGGATTACAAAAGTTCAGTTGTTTCATTCAAAACGTTTATCAATATGTTTTAAATAAAAGGTGGACCACAAGATTTCAGTTGTTTCATCCGAAACGTTTATCAATCGGTTCTACAAAGTTGAGCACCCTGGTAACTAAACTTTAATGTTTATATAATTTGTACCCTTTGTATAATCATCTTAATAATACACGCAAACCAACATGTACGCTTCTCAAATAGCATACGTCCGTTAAAAGGCTAGTGCTCTAGCTCGGACGGGGTTATCAAGCCCTATGGATCCATATACTACTACTCGCGCCCACCAGTTCTTATAACTGGCAGTTACTAGTTACCAAAGCTAAGGGATTTTAGGTTCAAACTCGGTGTAGAATTTAGTATGTACTTGTATCCATTGCGTTTAAAATAAAGTGCATGTATTCTCAGCCCAAAAATATAAATTGCAAAAGCAATTAAAAAGGGAGCAAATGAAACTCACACATATAAATATTGTATATCGGTTAATAAAGCATTTGCATTTATTCTCAGCCCAAAAATGTAGAGAGTAAAAGGGATCTTATGAAACTCACTGTTTAATATTGATATACAATATTGTAGGAAAGCACGTAGACGCATCGGAGATGATAAACACGAGGTTTGCTTCAAAAAAATACCCCCGAACATTACCCATAACCTCCTTGGTAATAACCCATATTTTCCCTAGCTCTAGCTCGCTTGGAAACTTGTTTTGAAAATTACTTGGACAGCACTCCGTCGTAATATTTTATGTACATTATTATTTTTGTATCGCAAAAATAATAACACTAATAATAATAATAATAATAATAATAATAATAATAATAATAAATATTATACGGAGTAATATATGTGAAAAAAAATGGAACGAATTCGACTGAATTTATAGATGTTTTCTGGATCCAGCCTCCATGCGATCGCATGGAGTTTCTTTGGTATGCTCATGCGATCGCATGAGCTTAAATGACAGCTCAAATTTGATTTGTTTTGTAGTTCGTCGACATAATTAAATATTAATATAATATATATAATATATATAATTAATTATATATTATATTAAATTCACGTGCATAGTTGATTTGAAATTTTCGTTCCGATAAGTCGTACGTCATCACTCGACTTATGTCCCGGTTTCGGTTTCTCGAACGCATTTTCGTACGCTTAGAAAACTAGTACTTTTCATTTTGTGACTCGTACCTTTGTCACAATATAAACTTAAATTATCCCTAAATTATATCACTCAAATTATAACTTATACATTTGAGTGTTTTGGTCATTTACTTCTATAAATCATCGTCTCGCTATTTGTTAAAATACATTTTAAAATTGTGTTTTACTGTAGTAAAGTTACTGTAGCAATCCACTGTAGCAAAGTCAATTTCACTGTAGCAAATAGTGATTTTCGAAAACACTGTTACATTTTGAGTAATGTGGCAATTTGAAAGCACTGTAGCAAATTAGTGTTTTACTGGTTCATCTTAAACGCTTTAGTTAACTTATCTAAATATCAATCGAATCAATAAACGAATGTTACTATCGTTTACTAAATAACTTGAAATCATATATATTCAAATAGATATATAAACCAATAAGTTTAATGTATGGTATCATGCAATTAAAACTTTGTTACGTTTTCAAGTTATAGTATATATATGTATCTATTTACATATAATGGTTCGCGAATCGTTGAGAACAACCGAAGGGTAATTGAATAGTTCAAAATTTTGAGATTCAACTTCATAGGCTTTGCTTATCGTGTCGAAATCATTAATCATTTAAGATTAAGTTTAAATTTAGTCGAAATTTCCGGGTCATCACAGTACCTACCCGTTAAAGAAATTTCGTCCCGAAATTTGAGTGAGGTCGTCATGGCTAACAATAAAAATGTTTTCATGACGAATATGAATTGATAATTAGAATTTTATCACCCTTGAATAATATGGACAAAACAATCCAATTACTCGAAGCGTATGAGAGAAGTTATCGTAATAGAGTGAAATGGAGAATAGAGATTCGTCTTATCTCTTGACGTAGTAACGTTTGATTTCCAGAATTTAAGGAATAGAAAATCTTCATAATCTAAATAAGATTTGATTCTTCGGAATTTGCGGAAATTAGGATTTCCTTTGATTAAATGCGTAATCTGCCTCGATTTCTATGTCAGATATTTCGCTATAAATTGACCTCTTCCGTTTCATTTATTTTCACCACTCCTACTTTCTTTCCCAATTAATACACTCAAAAGATTGTGAAAATGCTCAATCCAGTTCTGGTTCTTGACCTAATATTGACGTTTGCCACAATCATCCTTCTTTTTCAGCTCCCACCAGAAGAATCTGTTTATTTCTATTATGCTCTAGGGATTGTTGTATTTATCATTCTCCCGTGTCTTTATATTGCTATACGCATTGATATACACGGTTTGTAAAATTATTTATTTTTATAGGCTTTTTATTCTCCGTTATATTTCAATGTCCCTACTTCTGTCTTCTATAATCATTGTCATTCACAGTTAATACTCCCTCCTATTTGCTGCGATTTATACTCCAATTTCTATTTCTGAGCTTTGTCCCTTCGTTTCTTCTTCTTGCGATTAGGCATCTCTTGTAATGGTCTAGAATTCGTAGGTATGGAGTTTTGGATGAACATAGTTAATGTTCCGAGAAGGTAATCGTAATGGCACGATCTTGATTTATCAAATTACCAGAATATCCGGAAAAGACCGAATCATCAAGAAATATATTTTCTTGATATATTTAGAGATTATATAGAATGAAAGAGTTATGTAACATGGTTCATGATGATGGTGGGATCTGTGAACCTTTATCACGTTCCATTAGAAACTCAGCATGACTTACTGTAATATAATCACGTTGATCAAGTGTCATTATATTATACTAACTCATGCTTCAGTTCCCAACACTACTTCAAAAACATCCATTTTTCAAAATTTTCAGAAATTAGAAACTAAAATAGTTTCTTTTATGATGTAACACAGGTATCGTAAGGAGAAAATTGATTTTCGAAAAGAATGATTATGGAATTATCTCCAGAAATATGGAGGATATTTATAATGAAAGATACGATGATATCTTAGAATTTCTAATATCAGAGGATGATGAAGAATATTGTCCGCAAGGGTTTAGATTCGGAAGCAAGGTATTCGTTAATGGCTTCGGCAGATACTTAATCATTTAGATTCTTTGAAGGCAGGTTCAGTCTTTGTGATTTATCCACAGCCTCCTTCATACTTTGCTCAATCCATTTTCCAGTTCCAAACCTTCTCTTTTTCTCAGGTTTACCACCATACTATTCTTTATCATCAAACTTTTGACTGTTAAGGTCGTTTACAGTTTTTGGCTGCTTCATCTACATTTTTCCAAAATTCGGAGAACTAGTTTCGTAGTTTGGGGTGTTTTTCAGAAATTCAGGATTAAGCTCATAAGTCCAGAAGATAGACGTTATATATATATATATATATATATATATATATATATATATATATATATATATATATATATATATATATATATATATATATATATATATATATATATATATATATATATATATATATATATATATATAATTGTTGAAGTAGAATCGCTGCGAAAATCGAGACGTAATGATTGATGATTCCCGGTGTGTGGTATAACAATTATCGTTACAAGATGTGGATGAGTACATGATCAGATTTCAAAGTATATATAGTGATTTCGGAGAGATTCAAATTGCAGAGTGACGAAGTCGCTGGTACATTTACTGCTAATATGGTGGAATATAAAAGGTTCCCCGGTAACAACAATAGAAAGGGTAATCGTATATGTCAAGGTTTAATTAAGGCTTATCCAAATAAAGTTGACTTGCTGAAGTTGTGACAAAACTGGATACTTGAAAAGGAATTGTAAGGTTATTTTCAATAATAATAATGCCGAAGGATTTATCACAGATACGTGTTAAAGTTTTACTTAGGTTTCGAGAGCTTTCCAGATGTATGATTATAAGTATAAATCTTTCTTCTCGTAGATATCGTGTAGTTGGTTTGTCTTCTCGTTTGTTCATTAGTTGAAGTGTTTTCAAGAATTTCGATGGGTTTGAACGCAAAATGTAATCATATGATGTTCTAGTACAGTTCCGAACTCAAAGCATGGTTTTCGAAGCATGGTTTTGGAAGATGTAGGAATCTAAGAGTGATGTTTTTCGTTTAATCTTGTCTTGGATTCTGATCTATCGAAATCAGAATATGAAATTGAATGAAAATGGTTATTCTGTGATTAACAGATACGTATATCTGTAGGTTTGAGCAGTATAGTTAATGATTGCTGAATTAGATTTGAAGAATGTATAGTGTAACATATTAATGTGGAATTTATATATTTCTAGGGTATTACCTACCCGTTAAAATATTCTCATCATTAACAGTTTGTACAAAAGGATTTTCAATTACAATCTTTATGAAAATATATGTATGTATATTTCCTTCAGATGTAATATGGATTTAATGAGTTATTAAACTCATTTGGTTTTCGGTTGGAACTAGAAACGAATAATCTCTTCTATATTAAAGATTACATAATCGTCGCTGGATATTTCTCCAATGAAGTTATGAATCAATACTTCATCGTTTATGGTTATTAGTATTCTTCGGTGCCTATGGTGCGTATGAGGTTGATACTCGTGGGACAGATTGTGAGGTTGAGGTTTATGGTGCGGATGTTGGTGTTGGTGGTACTGGTACTGTTGTTGGTTGTGCTGCTGGTACTGGTGGTGCTACCGGTGCTGCCTGTGATGCCTGCAAATTGTGCATCATATTCTCCAAAGCCACAACTCGAGCGCGAAGCTCGTTAACTTCTTCTATTATTCCGGGATGATTGGCGGTTGGTACGAGAGGATGAATAAAGTTTAAAATTCTGGTTATCATATAATCGTTGCAAGATATCCTGGAAATAAGGGTGAAGATAGTGTTTCGAACGGGTTCGCCGGTAAGTGCCTCAGGTTCCTCACCAAGAGGTGAATTCGGTTGGTGGAAAGGATCGCCTTCCTCTTGTCTCCATTGATTAAGTTGATTACGAACCCATCCCCAATTCATCTAGAATTGGTGATGACTGATTGGTTGATTCATTCCGGTTATACTACTTTCGGAACTCGGGTGGAAATCCATATCGGAATCCGAAGAACTCGAATTACTTGCAGAATTCATCTTACACGGTTAGATAAAGAATTTTCGATGTGAAATGATTTTTGGATATCGGATGATATTCTAATTACATAGAATACCTATATATAGTACAAAGGTTCCGCAAATTACGGAGAAACTTTCGGAAACTGTCAAATAAAGGTAACAGTAACAGATACGCTAAGATATTCATTTTGTCTATACACTAGCCATGCAATCCATGCAATAAGGTGTGTCTAGACTACAAATGATAAGCAGGTAATTTTCCACACAAGGAATGATAAGCAGGTAATTTTCCATACAAGGAATGATAAGCAGGTAATTTTCCATACAAGGAATGATAAGCAGGTAATTTCTAACAAGAAATTATAAGCAACAACTTTTATCATGCAGACATGGTCGAAGTCCAGACTCACTAATGTATCCTAACAATAACCGGTTAGACACACTAATGCAAATTCTGGTTCGCTAAGACCAACGCTCTGATACCAACTGTGATGACCCGTCCTAATCCACCTGGACGAATACATCAACATCTGGTCCCATTGCGAGGTTTTGACCTCTATGTGATACGTTTTGTAACATTGCATTCGTTTGAAAAGGTATTTCATAAATGAATATATAAATTCTAGGTTTTTAATATCTGATGATTTTTACGTATAGACAATCACCATTTAAATGGTTTACAATAATACATCTGTTGACAATACAGTCAAAATAAGGTACATGGTAATGGTTTGGTGAATGCAAGTTTCTTGTATATAGCATGTATGACTCCAAGCACATAACTTGTATCACGTATCAGCAAACAGCGGAAGACTTCTAGAAACCTGAGAATAAACATGCTTCAAGTGTCAACACAAAGGTTGGTGAGTTCATAGTTTTAATATTACACATAATCCGTATATCAATGTGGATTACAAAAGTTCAGTTGTTTCATTCAAAACGTTTATCAATATGTTTTAAATAAAAGGTGGACCACAAGATTTCAGTTGTTTCATCCGAAACGTTTATCAATCGGTTCTACAAAGTTGAGCACCCTGGTAACTAAACTTTAATGTTTATATAATTTGTACCCTTTGTATAATCATCTTAATAATACACGCAAACCAACATGTACGCTTCTCAAATAGCATACGTCCGTTAAAAGGCTAGTGCTCTAGCTCGGACGGGGTTATCAAGCCCTATGGATCCATATACTACTACTCGCGCCCACCAGTTCTTATAACTGGCAGTTACTAGTTACCAAAGCTAAGGGATTTTAGGTTCAAACTCGGTGTAGAATTTAGTATGTACTTGTATCCATTGCGTTTAAAATAAAGTGCATGTATTCTCAGCCCAAAAATATAAATTGCAAAAGCAATTAAAAAGGGAGCAAATGAAACTCACACATATAAATATTGTATATCGGTTAATAAAGCATTTGCATTTATTCTCAGCCCAAAAATGTAGAGAGTAAAAGGGATCTTATGAAACTCACTGTTTAATATTGATATACAATATTGTAGGAAAGCACGTAGACGCATCGGAGATGATAAACACGAGGTTTGCTTCAAAAAAATACCCCCGAACATTACCCATAACCTCCTTGGTAATAACCCATATTTTCCCTAGCTCTAGCTCGCTTGGAAACTCGTTTTGAAAATTACTTGGACAGCACTCCGTCGTAATATTTTATGTACATTATTATTTTTGTATCACAAAAATAATAACACTAATAATAATAATAATAATAATAATAATAATAATAATAATAATAATAATAATAATAATAATAATAATAATAATAATAATAAATATTATACGGAGTAATATATGTGAAAAAAATGGAACGAATTCGACTGAATTTATAGATGTTTTCTGGATCCAGCCTCCATGCGATCGCATGGAGTTTCTTTGGTATGCTCATGCGATCGCATGAGCTTAAATGACAGCTCAAATTTGATTTGTTTTGTAGTTCGTCGACATAATTAAATATTAATATAATATATATAATATATATAATTAATTATATATTATATTAAATTCACGTGCATAGTTGATTTGAAATTTTCGTTCCGATAAGTCGTACGTCATCACTCGACTTATGTCCCGGTTTCGGTTTCTCGAACGCATTTTCGTACGCTTAGAAAACTAGTACTTTTCATTTTGTGACTCGTACCTTTGTCACAATATAAACTTAAATTATCCCTAAATTATATCACTCAAATTATAACTTATACATTTGAGTGTTTTGGTCATTTACTTCTATAAATCATCGTCTCGCTATTTGTTAAAATACATTTTAAAATTGTGTTTTACTGTAGTAAAGTTACTGTAGCAATCCACTGTAGCAAAGTCAATTTCACTGTAGCAAATAGTGATTTTCGAAAACACTGTTACATTTTGAGTAATGTGGCAATTTGAAAGCACTGTAGCAAATTAGTGTTTTACTGGTTCATCTTAAACGCTTTAGTTAACTTATCTAAATATCAATCGAATCAATAAACGAATGTTACTATCGTTTACTAAATAACTTGAAATCATATATATTCAAATAGATATATAAACCAATAAGTTTAATGTATGGTATCATGCAATTAAAACTTTGTTACGTTTTCAAGTTATAGTATATATATGTATCTATTTACATATAATGGTTCGCGAATCGTTGAGAACAACCGAAGGGTAATTGAATAGTTCAAAATTTTGAGATTCAACTTCATAGGCTTTGCTTATCGTGTCGAAATCATTAATCATTTATGATTAAGTTTAAATTTAGTCGAAATTTCCGGGTCATCACACCAAAGAAGCAATAAACTGACCTACAGAGTGAGTTTAAACAGGCGATAAGCCGACTACATTGCTACCTGAAAAGCGAGCGCTAATGGAGTTAAAGCAATAAATAAACCAATACCTCTCTCCTCTTGCTGAAGAAGCGCAGGTTTGGAACCCTAAATACAAGGGGCTGGTCTCGATCCCGCTTGGTGGTGCCCCTCTGGATTATTGTTGACTCAACATTGATTTCGTGCTTGAGTTGGAGGGCTCTACCTCCATCCGTCGAGTCAAGTAATTCGCTATCGGAAATTCTTCCGCCGCCTATCTCATGCCATGCTTCTTCTTTCTCTGAATCGGTTCCTAGTGTCAGTCAATCAAGATTCGCCATCAAGGGGGAGGACCCACTTTAGGTTAGGCCGGTCTCGTCATTCACGCAATTCCCCCGTCCATCGATTGATCACGCGAGTACTGAGAGCTTAAGGGATTAGTGTTCACTCCTATATTTTAAAACTAAAGAGTATTTTCGTCTTTTCCACCTGCCCCTATTTATACGAATTTTTTTTTTTGAAATAGTAATATTTTTTAATATGTTTACAAAACTAGAAATTTGGAAAAAATCTTTACAAAACTAGTAAAATCGGAGTTTCAAACTCCGGTTTGGGCCAAACAGGTGTTCCAAAGTCCGGTTTCTATCTACTTTGTCCACATGGCAGAGTGACATGGCAAACCGGACTTTGAAACACCGGTTTGCCACGTGATTTTTTTTTTTTTTTTTTTTTAAGGATTCTGGGATGAGCTCGTTTATTTGTTTAGAAAAAAACTTTAATTGTTTTAAAAGTTATATATATATATATATATATATATATATATATATATATATATAATGCGTAGATGACATGATGACTTCTCAAGTTATACTTACTCATGCAAAGAGACCAAATCACACAGCTCAGAGTCCATTCCATTTCCCAACATTACATTCATGTCTATTTCATTTCCCAACTTGATTACGCAAGATTTCAAATAAATTCATACTTATTACGTTATTACGAAGTAATAACTATCTGAACTTTCACTTCTTAGACTACATTAAAAGAAGTTTTAAATTAGCTTATTAATAATTGATATTCATCCCTTAAATCTAGCAAAAATAATTAAACTTTTTTTCTAAAAAAATAAATGAGCTCATCCCAGAATTCCTAAAAAAAAAAAAAGCCACGTGTCAAACCGGTGTTTCAAAGTCCGGTTTGCCATGTCACTCTGCCATGTGGACAAAGTATATAGAAACCGGACTTTGGAACACCGATTTGACACGTGGCTTTTTTTTTTTAGGAATTCTGGGATGAGCTCATTTATTTTTTTAGAAAAAAAGTTTAATTATTTTTGCTAGATTTAAGGGATGAATATCAATTATTAATAAGCTAATTTGAAACTTCTTTTAATGTAGTCTAAGAAGTGAAAGTTCAGATAGTTATTACTTCGTAATAACGTAATAAGTTTGAAACTCCGGTTTTACTAGTTTTGTAATTTTTTTTTCCAAATTTCTAGTTTTATAAACATATTAAAAACTATTACTATTTCAAAAAAAAACCCACCCATCTCACCATCTGCTTCTTCCCAACAGTGGCCATAGAAGGTTGCATTTATTCCCCATAACTTACCCGCCGATAGCTCTCGAGGTTTCGGGCGATTTTCTAACTTTGTTATCCATCAATACTCTTAGCACATTGCTTATTACAATACTCTTAGAGTATACAGTGTGGTATATGTTATTTCGTATGCAACTTTCCTTCATATTTGATGCAGTAGATCACACCTCGCTTGTGTAGTTCTAGGTGTGAAAGGATCTAGCAGATTCGTCAATATTGAATGGGAGGGTGAACGAGAGTCCGATTGTTTTTAGACGGATTGATGGAGTTGTGTATTATGTGAGAGTAATAAACTGAGTCCCTTATTATTTACATTATTAATATTAATTTATTTTATTATTTATAATCACCATTACTCACAAACAAGTAAGATGGCTCATCGTGTTACTGAAGAGAATCACAACCCTCATTTTGCTACGCTTTCATATTTTGATGGGTTGAAATTATTTCAGTTGGTCACAGTGAACCATTACTCCTAAAAATAGTGTTGGAGAAGAGATTGACATCGCATTAAAAATCATTTTGGATAGTTCGTACTTCCGTCTACCCAGAATTTGAATAATCACCTTAAAATTAGTCAATTTGCAAAACGAATCATATATTCAGCTAAAAAGGAACAAAATTATATACAAGAACGCAAAACGAATCATATATTCAGCTAAAAAGGAACAAAATTATATACAAGAACCACAATTGACCAAACATCATAACTAACATCGAAAGTTGACAAATGCTGCAACCACCATCGAAAATCAAACCTATAAGCATGAAAGCCACTTAGGCTCAATCAAACCATCGCAGTTAACCACTAGATTCACCACTCCTCAAAAGCCAACGAAATGAAACTTGGCGACTACAATCTATCAGTAACTACACCTAGCAACGTCCAACTAAAAATAATAAAATAATCAACAATACCCTAAGAAACGTTCATTGGACAACCCAAAAACACCCACATCGAGACCAACTGTTAGCTAACTCAAGATAACTCCACTAACCAATAAACCTCATAGGAGCCAACTAAAAACCATCGGTCAACGAAAAACCGTCGTACGGTCGGCCCAAATACCACTGAGAACACCACCTTGTAGAAAGCCAAATAAATTAAAACCGAAACAAATACCAAATCAATCCAAAAACCTGGCGCATCGTCTAAGACAAAAATACATTGATTCCGACCGAACAAAAATCGACGGCATGAGTGATGGAGTGCGCGAACCAAAGTAAAGTGACGGAAATGTAGAAAGTGGAAATGGGAAAAGGAGAAAACCCGGATACTTATGGCAAAAACACCAACAAGAAATCCGACCGAATTTACAACAACAAATTCAACAAGAAATCCATCAATAAAAATCCGGAGCAGCAAAGGAACATAGACCAAACGTAAAGGAGACATGCCCCCACCAAGAAAAAACCTCCGAAATATAGAAAACTCTTGTCCCCATTGCAGCCAACAATAATGATTAAAACTAGCCCAAAACTCTGAGTAAAATCCCAATGTCGAATATAGAACACTAAATTAAAGAGTGGTGTGTTCGCTATGTGTGATCGGCAGAAAAAGGATGATCGGGAAGTAGTCTCTGGCGAGACTGAAAAAGTGATACATTAGGAAAAAAACTCAAAACCCTATGAGAAAACGATGTGTCTGGTCACCCTAAGCCACCGGTGCACAAAATGTTAGAATGTTGGAGCATTCGGGCTTGACCGAATCTTCGAGGTTAAGGCAACCGATATCGAAAACGAAAAACCACTAGAGGATGGAATGGGAGACGTGAAGCTTGAAAAGAAAGAACGAAGAGGGAACCAATTAGGCATTGCCCGAACGGTACCCCAGCTAGTCTGGGTTTCAAGAGGTCACTAGTTTGATCACTGGCATTGACAAAATCGCTAGATTTATTCTCTGGAGGTTTTTTCCAATGTGGTTTTCCCCTGACGTGTAGTGACTCGAACTTTTCCATGTTTATATATATTAATTGAGATTGATATTTACATGATTAAATGTTTCCAACATGTTAAGCAATCAAACTTGTTAAGACTTGATTAATTGAAATATGTTTCATATAGACAATTGACCACCCAAGTTGATCGGTGATTCACGAACGTTAAAACTTGTAAAAACTATATGATGACATATATATGGATATATATATAGTTAACATGATACTATGATAAGAAAACATATCATAAAGTATATTAACAATGAACTACATATGTAAAAACAAGACTACTAACTTAATGATTTTTAAACGAGACATATATGTAACGATTATCGTTGTAAAGACATTTAATGTATATATATCATATTAAGAGATATTCATACATGATAATATCATGATAATATAATAATTTAAAATCTCATTTGATATTATAAACATTGGGTTAACAACATTTAACAAGATCGTTAACCTAAAGGTTTCAAAACAACACTTACATGTAACGACTAACGATGACTTAACGACTCAGTTAAAATGTATATACATGTAGTGTTTTAATATGTATTTATAAACTTTTGAAAGACTTCAATACACTTATCAAAATACTTCTACTTAACAAAAATGCTTACAATTACATCCTCGTTCAGTTTCATCAACAATTCTACTCTTATGCACCCGTATTCGTACTCGTACAATACACAGCTTTTAGATGTATGTACTATTGGTATATACACTCCAATGATCAGCTCTTAGCAGCCCATGTGAGTCACCTAACACATGTGGGAACCATCATTTGGCAACTAGCATGAAATATCTCATAAAATTACAAAAATATGAGTAATCATTCATGACTTATTTACATGAAAACAAAATTACATATCCTTTATATCTAATCCATACACCAACGACCAAAAACACCTACAAACACTTTCATTCTTCAATTTTCTTCATCTAATTGATCTCTCTCAAGTTCTATCTTCAAGTTCTAAGTGTTCTTCATATATTCTACAAGTTCTAGTTACATAAAATCAAGAATACTTTCAAGTTTGCTAGCTCACTTCCAATCTTGTAAGGTGATCATCCAACCTCAAGAAATCTTTGTTTCTTACAGTAGGTTATCATTCTAATACAAGGTAATAATCATATTCAAACTTTGGTTCAATTTCTATAACTATAACAATCTTATTTCAAGTGATGATCTTACTTGAACTTGTTTTCGTGTCATGATTCTGCTTCAAGAACTTCGAGCCATCCAAGGATCCGTTGAAGCTAGATCCATTTTTCTCTTTTCCATTAGGTTTATCCAAGGAAATTAAGGTAGTAATGATTTTCATAACATCATTCGATTCATACATATAAAGCTATCTTATTCGAAGGTTTAAACTTGTAATCACTAGAACATAGTTTAGTTAATTCTAAACTTGTTCGCAAACAAAAGTTAATCCTTCTAACTTGACTTTTAAAATCAACTAAACACATGTTCTATATCTATATGATATGCTAACTTAATGATTTAAAACCTGAAGACACGAAAAACACCGTAAAACCGGATTTACGCCGTCGTAGTAACACCGCGGGCTGTTTTGGGTTAGTTAATTAAAAACTATGATAAACTTTGATTTAAAAGTTGTTATTCTGAGAAAATGATTTTTATTATGAACATGAAAATATATCCAAAAATTATGGTTAAACTCAAAGTGGAAGTATGTTTTCTAAAATGGTCATCTAGACGTCGTTCTTTCGACTGAAATGACTACCTTTACAAAAATGACTTGTAACTTATTTTTCCGACTATAAACCTATACTTTTTCTGTTTAGATTCATAAAATAGAGTTCAATATGAAACCATAGCAATTTGATTCACTCAAAACGGATTTAAAATGAAGAAGTTATGGGTAAAACAAGATTGGATAATTTTTCTCATTTTAGCTACGTGAAAATTGGTAACAAATCTATTCCAACCATAACTTAATCAACTTGTATTGTATATTATGTAATCTTGAGATACCATAGACACGTATACAATGTTTCGACCTATCATGTCGACACATCTATATATATTTCGGAACAACCATAGACACTCTATATGTGAATGTTGGAGTTAGCTATACAGGGTTGAGGTTGATTCCAAAATATATATAGCTTGAGTTGTGATCAATACTGAGATACGTATACACTGGGTCGTGGATTGATTCAAGATAATATTTATCGATTTATTTCTGTACATCTAACTGTGGACAACTAGTTGTAGGTTACTAACGAGGACAGCCGACTTAATAAACTTAAAACATCAAAATATATTAAAAGTGTTGTAAATATATTTTGAACATATTTTGATATATATGTATATATTATTATAGGTTCGTGAATCAACCAGTGGCCAAGTCTTACTTCCCGACGAAGTAAAAATCTGTGAAAGTGAGTTATAGTCCCACTTTTAAAATCTAATATTTTTGGGATGAGAATACATGCAGGTTTTATAAATGATTTACAAAATAGACACAAGTACGTGAAACTACATTCTATGGTTGAATTATCGAAATCAAATATGCCCCTTTTTATTAAGTCTGGTAATCTAAGAATTAGGGAACAGACACCCTAATTGACGCGAATCCTAAAGATAGATCTATTGGGCCTAACAAACCCCATCCAAAGTACCAGATGCTTTAGTACTTCGAAATTTATATCATATCCGAAGGGTGTCCCGGAATGATGGGGATATTCTTATATATGCATCTTGTTAATGTCGGTTACCAGGTGTTCACCATATGAATGATTTTTTATCTCTATGTATGGGATGTGTATTGAAATATGAAATCTTGTGGTCTATTATTATGATTTGATATATATAGGTTAAACCTATAACTCACCAACATTTTTGTTGACGTTTTAAGCATGTTTATTCTCAGGTGATTATTAAGAGCTTCCGCTGTCGCATACTTAAATAAGGACGAGATTTGGAGTCCATGCTTGTATGATATTGTGTAAAAACTGCATTCAAGAAACTTATTTTGTTGTAACATATTTGTATTGTAAACCATTATGTAATGGTCGTGTGTAAACAGGATATTTTAGATTACCATTATTTGATAATCTACGTAAAGCTTTTTAAACCTTTATTGATGAAATAAAGGTTATGGTTTGTTTTAAAATGAATGCAGTCTTTGAAAAACGTCTCATATAGAGGTCAAAACCTCGCAACGAAATCAATTAATATGGAACGTTTTTAATCAATAAGAACGGGACATTTCAGTTGGTATCCGAGCGTTGGTCTTAGAGAACCAGAATTTTGCATTAGTGTGTCTTATCGAGTTTGTTAGGATGCATTAGTGAGTCTGGACTTCGACCGTGTTTACTTGAAAAATGATTGCTTAACAAATTTTGTTGGAAACTATATATTTTTAACATGTGAATATTATGTGATATATTAATCTCTTAACGCGTTTGATATTATGTGATAGATGTCTACCTATAGAACAAGTCCCATTGACTCACCTAATAATAATGAAGAGTCAAATGTAAATTGGAATGATTCGTGGACTGATTCACAAGTTCCCGAAGAGGAACCGGAAGAAGAGTCGGAACCGGAAGAAGAATCGGAACCGGAAGAAGAATCGGAACCAGATGAAGAAATAGAACCGGTGGGGGAAATAATAAAACGGTTAAGTAAAAGAAAATCCTCAACCAACCGACCAAGGTTAATTATGGTCAATGGTGTTTCCGCCAAGGAAGCAAAATATTGGGAGGATTACCAATTCTCCGATGAATCGGATTCTGACGAGAATTCCGATGATGTTATAGAAATTACCCCAACTGAATTTAAAAAGGCAAAAGAAAATAATAAGGGAAAGGGCATAAAAATAGAGAAATCTAATTCCAACCCCGATGAACTTTATATGTATCGTCAACCCCCGAAGTCCTTAAGTTGTAACAATGACCCGGGAACCTCTAAACCACCAGGTTTTTCTAAACCAATGTGGAAAATTACGGCTCGTATTAGGGGAACATCATATATCCCTAGAAACTTGGCAAAACGAACCAAAATCGAAGAAGAAGAAACAAGCGAGTCGGAATAAGATAGTTGTATTCGTGTGGTGTAATATATGTAATATAGTGTGCTTATGCTTTATGATATATGTAAAAATTGCTTGTATTAATAAGTATTTTTTTCTATGAATCTAACTCTTGTCTATTTTACAGTATAAAAACACAAAATGGATAGACAACCCAATATTTTAAGAGACCTACCCGGAGTCATGATTGATGAAATCTTGTCTAGAGTCGGTCAGAATTCTTCGGCACAACTATTTAAGGCGAGATCAGTTTGTAAGACATTCGAAGAACTTTCCAAGAATGCCTTGGTTTATAAAAGGCTTTCGTTCGAAAGATGGGGGATATCACATTGGGAAATCCATAAGTTACGATGTGTTTACTTTGACGCATATATTGCGGGGAACCCAAATGCTATTTTACGCAATGGGTTAAGAAATTATTTTGACTCAATATATCCGAATATTGGACTTCGTGATTTAGAAAAAGCGGCTAACATGCAACATAAAGAAGCATGTTATGCTTACGGATTAGTAATGTTCGCTTCTCACCAAAGTGAGAACAAGAACATCGGGCTACAACTATTAAACAAAACGTTCCCACAAGTGACGGAGTCGGTAATTGGGGGTAAGAAATGAGGTTTTTAGATTGTTACGGGACTGTTGGACATTACGTAACCCTCGTCCCTTTGACGACGTTACAACACGCTGTCTTATCAACAGCCATAACGGTTATGTTCCACAAGACCAAGGATGTGAAGTAATCCAAGTAAAACCAGAATGCATGACTTGTTTCTGGACGTATGAATTACGTGTCTTTATTGCCTTTGCTGAACGACTTGTGTACTAGCTAGAATTATCTTCACAACCATCTTGTATCAAATTTATTGTGTGCTATATTTCATGCTATATGTAAAATAAGCGGTATTGTAAGTTTGTAAAATATTGTGTAAAAGTTTGAACGCGAAATATTATTATAATCAGTTTTTCATATAGAATTGTAGTAGTTGAATTGTATATTAGCTACTAAGTATGAACTTAACGGGTAGGTACTACCCGAATTTAAACTTATAAAACGCTAATATGAAGAAAAAGCTTTTATAAATGAGTTCATATTATGCTACGAAATACTATTAACTACTCTTAATATTCTGTATGATTAACTTGTTCCATTTGACTATTTTGAAGGAAATGGCACCGACTACTCGACACACTGTGAATATGAATGAAGAGGAATTCCGTACTTTTCTAGCTTCAAACATAGCCGCAGTACAGGCTGCACTACATACCAACAATAACCTTGGATCTAGCAGTACAGGAAATCGTGTAGGATGCACCTACAAAGAATTCACTGCCTGCAAACCTTTGGAATTTGATGGAACCGAAGGACCGATCGGATTGAAACGGTGGACCGAGAAGGTCGAATCGGTGTTTGTCATAAGTAAGTGTACTGAAGAGGACAAAGTGAAGTACGCTACGCATACCTTCACAGGTTCTGCGTTAACATGGTGGAATACCTATCTAGAGCAAGTGGGACAAGACGATGCGTACGCACTATCGTGGTCAGCATTCAAGCACTTGATGAACGAGAAATACCGTCCCAGAACCGAGGTCAATAAGCTCAAGACAGAACTTAGAGGGTTACGAACCCAAGGATTTGATATTACCACGTACGAAAGACGATTCACAGAATTGTGCCTATTGTGTCCGGGAGCGTTCGAAGATGAGGAAGAGAAGATCGACGCGTTTGTGAAAGGATTACCGGAAAGAATCCAAGAAGATATAAGTTCACACGAGCCCGCCTCCATACAACAGGCATGTAGAATGGCTCACAAACTAGTGAACCAGATTGAAGAAAGAATTAAAGAACATACTGCTGAAGAGACCAATGTGAAGCAAGTCAAAAGAAAGTGGGAGGAAAACGGTGATAAGAATCACCAATACAACAACAACAGCAATTACAACAATAATCGCAACAATTATCCCAGCAATCGCAACATCAATCGCAACTACAACAAACGGCCCAACAACAACAACAACAACAATAACAGCAGCAACTACAACAATCATCCCAACAGCAATAATAACCGCAACAACAACAACAATCAGAAGCAGCTATGCCAAAGGTGTGAAAAGTATCACTCGGGATTTTGCACCAAATTTTGCAACAAGTGTAAAAGAAATGGTCATAGCGCAGCGAAGTGTGAGGTCTACGGACCAGGGGTTAATAGAACGAAAGGAACAAATGGTGTCGGAACGAGTAATGGCGGAGCAAGTAGTGTCAGAGCAAGTTATGCCAATGTAGTTTGTTATAAATTTGGAAAACCGGGCCACATCATTAGAAATTGCCCGAACCAGGAGAACACGAATGGACAAGGCCGCGGAAGAGTTTTCAATATTAATGCGGCAGAGGCACAGGAAGACCCGGAGCTTGTTACGGGTACGTTTCTTATTGACAATAAATCTGCTTACATTTTATTTGATTCGGGTGCGGATAGAAGCTATATGAGTAGAGATTTTTGTGCTAAATTAAGTTAACCATTGATGCCTTTGGATAGTAAATTTTTACTCGAATTAGCAAATGGTAAATTAATTTCAGCAGATAATATATGTCGGAATCGAGAAATTAAACTGGTTAGCGAAACATTTAAGATTGATTTGATACCAGTAGAGTTAGGGAGTTTTGATGTGATAATCGGTATGGACTGGTTGAAAGAAGTGAAAGCAGAGATCGTTTGTTACAAAAATGCAATTCGCATTATACGAGAAAAAGGAAAACCCTTAATGGTGTACGGAGAAAAGGGCAACACGAAGCTACATCTTATTAGTAATTTGAAGGCACAAAAACTAATAAGAAAAGGTTGCTATGCTGTTCTAGCACACGTCGAGAAAGTACAAACTGAAGAAAAGAGCATCAATGATGTTCCCATTGCAAAAGAATTTCCCGATGTATTTCCGAAAGAATTACCGGGATTACCCCCACATCGATCCGTTGAATTTCAAATAGATCTTGTACCAGGAGCTGCACCAATAGCTCGTGCTCCTTACAGACTCACACCCAGCGAGATGAAAGAACTGCAAAGCCAATTACAAGAACTTTTAGAGCGTGGTTTCATTCGACCAAGCACATCACCGTGGGGAGCTCCTGTTTTGTTTGTTAAGAAGAAAGATGGTACATTCAGGTTGTGTATCGACTACCGAGAGTTAAACAAACTTACCATCAAGAACCGCTACCCACTACCGAGAATCGACGACTTATTTGATCAACTACAAGGCTCGTCTGTTTATTCAAAGATTGACTTACGTTCCGGGTATCATCAAATGCGGGTGAAAGAAGATGATATTCCAAAGACTGCTTTCAGAACACGTTACGGTCATTATGAGTTTATGGTCATGCCGTTTGGTTTAACTAATGCACCAGCTGTGTTCATGGACCTTATGAACCAAGTGTGTGGACCATACCTTGACAAGTTTGTCATTGTTTTCATTGATGACATACTTATTTACTCAAAGAATGACCAAGAACACGGTGAACATTTGAGAAAGGTGTTAGAAGTATTGAGGAAGGAAGAATTGTACGCTAAGTTTTCAAAGTGTGCATTTTGGTTGGAAGAAGTTCAATTCCTCGGTCACATAGTGAACAAAGAAGGTATTAAGGTGGATCCGGCAAAGATAGAAACTGTTGAAAAGTGGGAAACCCCGAAAACTCCGAAACACATACGCCAGTTTTTAGGACTAGCTGGTTACTACAGAAGGTTCATCCAAGACTTTTCTAGAATAGCAAAACCCTTGACTGCATTAACGCATAAAGGGAAGAAATTTGAATGGAATGATGAACAAGAGAAAGCGTTTCAGTTATTGAAGAAAAAGCTAACTACGGCACCTATATTGTCATTGCCTGAAGGGAATGATGATTTTGTGATTTATTGTGACGCATCAAAGCAAGGTCACGGTTGTGTATTAATGCAATGAACGAAGGTGATTGCTTATGCGTTTAGACAATTGAAGATTCACGAACAAAATTATACGACGCATGATTTGGAATTAGGCGCGGTTGTTTTTGCATTAAAGACTTGGAGGCACTACTTATATGGGGTCAAAAGTATTATATATACCGACTACAAAAGTATTCAACACATATTTAATCAGAAACAACTGAATATGAGGCAGCGTAGGTGGATTGAATTGTTGAATGATTACGACTTTGAGATTCGTTACCACCCGGGGAAGGCAAATGTGGTAGCCGACGCCTTGAGCAGAAAGGACAGAGAACCCATTCGAGTAAAATCTATGAATATAATGATTCACACTAACCTTACTACTCAAATAAAGGAGGCGCAACAAGGAGTTTTAAAAGAGGGAAATTTAAAGGATGAAATACCCAAAGGATCGGAGAAGCATCTTAATATTCGGGAAGACGGAACCCGGTATAGGGCTGAAAGGATTTGGGTACCAAAATTTGGAGATATGAGAGAAATGGTACTTAGAGAAGCTCATAAAACCAGATACTCAATACATCCTGGAACAGGGAAGATGTACAAGGATCTCAAGAAACATTTTTGGTGGCCGGGTATGAAAGCCGATGTTGCTAAATACGTAGGAGAATGTTTGACGTGTTCTAAGGTCAAAGCTGAGCATCAGAAACCATCAGGTCTACTTCAACAACCCGAAATCCCAGAATGGAAATGGGAAAACATTACCATGGATTTCATCACTAAATTGCCAAGGACTGCAAGTGGTTTTGATACTATTTGGGTAATAGTTGATCGTCTCACCAAATCAGCACACTTCCTACCAATAAGAGAAGATGACAAGATGGAGAAGTTAGCACGACTGTATTTGAAGGAAGTCGTCTCCAAACATGGAATACCAATCTCTATTATCTCTGATAGGGATGGCAGATTTATTTCAAGATTCTGGCAGACATTACAGCAAGCATTAGGAACTCGTCTAGACATGAGTACTGCCTATCATCCACAAACTGATGGGCAGAGCGAAAGGACGATACAAACGCTTGAAGACATGCTACGAGCATGTGTTATTGATTTCGGAAACAGTTGGGATCGACATCTAACATTAGCAGAATTTTCCTACAGCAACAGCTACCATTCAAGCATTGAGATGGCGCCGTTTGAAGCACTTTATGGTAGAAAGTGCAGGTCTCCGATTTTTTGGAGTGAAGTGGGGGATAGACAGATTACGGGTCCGGAGATTATACAAGAAACTACCGAGAAGATCATCCAAATTCAACAACGATTGAAAACCGCCCAAAGTCGACAAAAGAGCTACGCTGACATTAAAAGAAAAGATATAGAATTTGAAATTGGAGAGATGGTCATGCTTAAAGTTGCACCTTGAAAAGGCATTGTTCGATTTGGTAAACGAGGGAAATTAAATCCAAGGTATATTGGACCATTCAAGATTATTGATCGTGTCGGACCAGTAGCTTATCGACTTGAGTTACCTCAACAACTCGCGGCTGTACATAACACTTTCCACGTCTCAAATTTGAAGAAATGTTTTGCTAAAGAAGATCTCACTATTCCGTTAGATGAAATCCAAATCAACGAAAAACTCCAATTCATCGAAGAACCCGTCGAAATAATGGATCGTGAGGTTAAAAGACTTAAGCAAAACAAGATACCAATTGTTAAGGTTCGATGGAATGCTCGTAGAGGACCCGAGTTCACCTGGGAGCGTGAAGATCAGATGAAGAAGAAATACCCGCATCTATTTCCAGAAGATTCGTCAACACCTTCAACAGCTTAAAATTTCGGGACGAAATTTATTTAACGGGTAGGTACTGTAGTGACCCGAACTTTTCCATGTTTATATATATTAATTGAGATTGATATTTACATGATTAAATGTTTCCAACATGTTAAGCAATCAAACTTGTTAAGACTTGATTAATTGAAATATGTTTCATATAGACAATTGACCACCCAAGTTGATCGGTGATTCACGAACGTTAAAACTTGTAAAAACTATATGATGACATATATATGGATATATATATATATAGTTAACATGATACTATGATAAGAAAACATATCATAAAGTATATTAACAATGAACTACATATGTAAAAACAAGACTACTAACTTAATGATTTTTAAACGAGACATATATGTAATGATTATCGTTGTAAAGACATTTAATGTATATATATCATATTAAGAGATATTCATACATGATAATATCATGATAATATAATAATTTAAAATCTCATTTGATATTATAAACATTGGGTTAACAACATTTAACAAGATCGTTAACCTAAAGGTTTCAAAACAACACTTACATGTAACGACTAACGATGACTTAACGACTCAGTTAAAATGTATATACATGTAGTGTTTTAATATGTATTTATAAACTTTTGAAAGACTTCAATACACTTATCAAAATACTTCTACTTAACAAAAATGCTTACAATTACATCCTCGTTCAGTTTCATCAACAATTCTACTCGTATGCACCCGTATTCGTACTCGTACAATACACAGCTTTTAGATGTATGTACTATTGGTATATACACTCCAATTATCAGCTCTTAGCAGCCCATGTGAGTCACCTAACACATGTGGGAACCATCATTTGGCAACTAGCATGAAATATCTCATAAAATTACAAAAATATGAGTAATCATTCATGACTTATTTACATGAAAACAAAATTACATATCCTTTATATCTAATCCATACACCAACGACCAAAAACACCTACAAACACTTTCATTCTTCAATTTTCTTCATCTAATTGATCTCTCTCAAGTTCTATCTTCAAGTTCTAAGTATTCTTCATATATTCTACAAGTTCTAGTTACATAAAATCAAGAATACTTTCAAGTTTGCTAGCTCACTTCCAATCTTGTAAGGTGATCATCCAACCTCAAGAAATCTTTGTTTCTTACAGTAGGTTATCATTCTAATACAAGGTAATAATCATATTCAAACTTTGGTTCAATTTCTATAACTATAACAATCTTATTTCAAGTGATAATCTTACTTGAACTTGTTTTCGTGTCATGATTCTGCTTCAAGAACTTCGAGCCATCCAAGGATCCGTTGAAGCTAGATCCATTTTTCTCTTTTCCAGTAGGTTTATCCAAGGAAATTAAGGTAGTAATGATGTTCATAACATCATTCGATTCATACATATAAAGCTATCTTATTCGAAGGTTTAAACTTGTAATCACTAGAACATAGTTTAGTTAATTCTAAACTTGTTCGCAAACAAAAGTTAATCCTTCTAACTTGACTTTTAAAATCAACTAAACACATGTTCTATATCTATATGATATGCTAACTTAATGATTTAAAACCTGAAGACACGAAAAACACCGTAAAACCGGATTTACGCCGTCGTAGTAACACCGCGGGCTGTTTTGGGTTAGTTAATTAAAAACTATGATAAACTTTGATTTAAAAGTTGTTATTCTGAGAAAATGATTTTTATTATGAACATGAAACTATATCCAAAAATTATGGTTAAACTCAAAGTGGAAGTATGTTTTCTAAAATGGTCATATAGACGTCGTTCTTTCGACTGAAATGACTACCTTTACAAAAACAACTTGTAACTTATTTTTCCGACTATAAACCTATACTTTTTCTATTTAGATTCATAAAATAGAGTTCAATATGAAACCATAGCAATTTGATTCACTCAAAACGGATTTAAAATGAAGAAGTTATGGGTAAAACAAGATTGGATAATTTTTCTCATTTTAGCTACGTGAAAATTGGTAACAAATCTATTCCAACCATAACTTAATCAACTTGTATTGTATATTATGTAATCTTGAGATACCATAGACACATATACAATGTTTCGACCTATCATGTCGACACATCTATATATATTTCGGAACAACCATAGACACTCTATATGTGAATGTTGGAGTTAGCTATACAGGGTTGAGGTTGATTCCAAAATATATATAGTTTGAGTTGTGATCAATACTGAGATACGTATACACTGGATCGTGGATTGATTCAAGATAATATTTATCGATTTATTTCTGTACATCTAACTGTGGACAACTAGTTGTAGGTTACTAACGAGGACAGCCGACTTAATAAACTTAAAACATCAAAATATATTAAAAGTGTTGTAAATATATTTTGAACATATTTTGATATATATGTATATATTGTTATAGGTTCGTGAATCAACCAGTGGCCAAGTCTTACTTCCCGACGAAGTAAAAATCTGTGAAAGTGAGTTATAGTCCCACTTTTAAAATCTAATATTTTTGGGATGAGAATACATGCAGGTTTTATAAATGATTTACAAAATAGACACAAGTACGTGAAACTACATTCTATGGTTGAATTATCGAAATCGAATATGCCCCTTTTTATTAAGTCTGGTAATCTAAGAATTAGGGAACAGACACCCTAATTGACGCGAATCCTAAAGATAGATCTATTGGGCCTAACAAACCCCATCCAAAGTACCGGATGCTTTAGTACTTCGAAATTTATATCATATCCGAAGGGTGTCCCGGAATGATGGGGATATTCTTATATATGCATCTTGTTAATGTCGGTTACCAGGTGTTCACCATATGAATGATTTTTTATCTCTATGTATGGGATGTGTATTGAAATATGAAATCTTGTGGTCTATTATTATGATTTGATATATATAGGTTAAACCTATAACTCACCAATATTTTTGTTGACGTTTTAAGCATGTTTATTCTCAGGTGATTATTAAGAGCTTCCGCTGTCGCATACTTAAATAAGGACGAGATTTGGAGTCCATGCTTGTATGATATTGTGTAAAAACTGCATTCAAGAAACTTATTTTGTTGTAACATATTTGTATTGTAAACCATTATGTAATGGTCGTGTGTAAACAGGATATTTTAGATTATCATTATTTGATAATCTACGTAAAGCTTTTTAAACCTTTATTGATGAAATAAAGGTTATGGTTTGTTTTAAAATGAATGCAGTCTTTGAAAAACGTCTCATATAGAGGTCAAAACCTCGCAACGAAATCAATTAATATGGAACGTTTTTAATCAATAAGAACGGGACATTTCATGACGTGTGTGTGGCAAGTGATCGCGGGTTAATTCCCCTCTGAATGATGTCGATATTGTTGTTAAAAAAAATCGAAGTGGAAAAGAAAAGGATGATATGATGATAATTAAGATAAATGACTGTGATGACCCGGAAATTTCTGACCAAATTAAACTTAATCTTTGTATGATTAACATTTTCGACACGATAGGCAAAGTCTGTAAAGTTGAATCTCAAAATTCTTGAACTATTCAAATACCCTTCGATTGTTCTCAACGATTCGCGAACAATTATATGTAAATAGATACATATATATACTATAACTTGAAAACGTAACAAAGTGTTAAGAAAATGATACTGTGCAGTAAAGTTATTGGTTTGATTATCTGATTGATATATTTAACTACGGAATTAAAAGATTATGCCAAATGATTGAATTAAAAGATATTTATTAAGTTCCTTAAGAATTATAATATTATTACGAGTTTCTGTTGTGAGGTCCACGTTGATTTGGGAAATCATTCATGTTTAACGGTATTCGGAATAAATGGTAAAGTGTTTGTTTAAATAACGTAATTTGGACACATACAATAATAAGGAATATTAACTGTTAGAATTAGATATATGAATAAATTGCGATATGTATTTTAAAACGTGTTTATAAATATTGAGAATAGATATTAACTTGGTTATGAAACGTTTGATAAATACTACTTCCTCCGTCCCATTTGAAGTGTCCACATTTCTATTTTGGGATGTCCCATTACAAGTGTCCACTTTGTATTTCAACTAATGAGAAGAGGTTATTCTGGAGAGAGAAAATTTCTGATTGGTGGAAAATGAAGTTAGTGGGATTTTCTAAAACTGTGTGCAAAAAGTAAGTGGACACTTGTAATGGGACGGAGGGAGTATTATATTAATAAATAACGAGACAATGATTTATAGAAGTAAATGACCAAAACACTCAAAAGATTAAGATATACTTTGAGTGGTATAGTTTATTGATAATTTAAGACTATATTTTGACAAAGGTACGAGTCACGAAACGTAAAGTGATAGTTTTCTAAGCATACGAAAATGCGTTCGAGAAATCGGAACCGGGGCATAAGTCGAGTGACAACGTACGAGACATCGGAACGAAAATTTCAAGTCAACTATGCACGAGAATATAATATAATATATAATTAATTAATATAAATTAAATATATTATATTATATATTAAAATAAAATGTCGACAAACAAGAAAACAAATCAGGTGTGAGCTGGATCAGGGAACTCCACGATCGCGAAGCTGTAAGGCACAAAAACTCCACGATCGCGGGGCTGTCAAAATCAGAAATGGCTATAAAAGCCCGCATTTTCTTTGCTGAATCCATCCACCTTCTATCTCTCGATCTCTATATATATTATTATTATTATTATTATTATTATTATTATTATTAATATTATTATTATTATTATTATTATTATTATTATTATTATTATTATTATTATTATTATTATTATTATTATTATTATTATTATTATTATTATATTATTAAGATTATTATTATTATTAATCTTAATATTTTTAGTAATATTATACATAAAATATTACGACGAAGTTATGAGCGTGTCACTTTCAAAACTGGTTTTCAAACGGGATAGAGCTAAGGAAACTATGGGTTATAACTATGGAGGTTATGGGTAATATTCATGGGTACTGTTCGCAAGTCAAACCTAGTGTTTTTCATCTCTGTTGCGTCTACGTACTTTCCTACAATATTGAATCTCAATATTTATACGTAAGCATTCATATTTTATCTTTTATATATTAATTGTGTATCCATGTCTAGTGCTCGAGCATATATGTATATGTATGCTTGTATGCTAAATCTTGTCGTTAAACAGTTTATAATGAATCACGAATTAAATACATATATTATTGATAAAAGGTATATGATATGCATGTTTTTGGAAAGCTGGCGAAAAATCAATAACTTTTCATTTAGACACCGAATAGTTTCGATGAACGGATTAAAAGATATGATCAACTGAATTATGATTGACGTTAATTGAAATTGCTTTTGAATCTGCAATTAAGATTTAAACAACTTGTTTACAAGATTGATAAAATAGATTTTTGAATATTATCAACCTAGTAAATGAATCCTTATATAAGGTACGGCTCGTTTTGTTGAACTATTGTCAAAATTGACTTTTTGAAACGACATTGGATAACTTTTGTATGTCGATCTCGAGCATTAGGATTGTGATACACTATGACCTGACCTAGCTTGATAGACATTTATTGACCAACATATGTTCTCTAGGTTGAGATCTACGGTTATTTGATATTCCGAGTTTCGGTCACATTTTGGTAAAAGCTTTATATGCTGCTAAGGTGAGTTTCATTGATCCCTTTTTAATTGCTTTTGCAATCTATATTTTTGGGCTGAGAATACATGCACTTTATTTTAAACGCAATGGATACAAGTACATACTAAATTCTACACTGAGTTTAAACCGAAATCCCTTAGCTTTGGTAACTAGTAGCTGCCAGTACATAGGATATGGACTGGTGGGCGCGAATAACAGTATATGGATCCATAGGGCTTGACATCCCCGTCCGAGCTAGAGCGCTAGCCTTTTAACGGACGTGTGTTATTTGAGTTTAGGACACGTTGGTTTGTGTGTATTAAAACGAATGGGGTATTTATCATTATAACGTTAAAGTTTAGTTACCAGGGTGCTCTGTTATTTAGAATATATTGATAAACGTTTCTGGATGAAACAACTGAAATCCTGTGATCCACTTTTATATACAGATTATGCGAAACACTAAAACTATGAACTCACCAACATTTGTGTTGACACTTGTTAGCATGTTTATTCTCAGGTTCCCTAGAAGTCTTCCGCTGTTTGCTTATATGTTAGACAAGCTATGTGCATGGAGTCTTACATGACATATTTTTCAAGGAAACGTTGCATTCACCAAATCATCACCATGTATCTTATTTTGACTGCATTGTCAACGGAACTATTATTGTAAACTATTATTTACGGTGATTGTCTATATGTAGAAATCATCAGATGTCGAAAACCTTTGATTTAAATATTCATTTATGGTGTGCCTTTTCAAAAGAATGCAATGTTTACAAAACGTATCATATAGAGGTCAAATACCTCGCAATGAAATTGATTAATGACGTGTTCGTCCATATGGATTTGGAGCGATCGTCAGAATGAGTAATTAAGCATCCATTCAATTTTTAAGTTGGAGTATTGATTAATGTTTTTTGAATCTACTTTTCTTTCCTCCACGTATAAATTCTCTCTGGTCTCTTCAAATGTCATTTTTTCACATACACTTCAATTCTAAGGAGAGAGATACAACCATTCTTCTCTTCCTCTCTCAAATTTTCAAACAGTACAATCCCATCACCAATTCACCATATTCACCATACATTCATGCCAAAATCAAATCTAAAGAAATCTTAAATTCTCATACTCCATATCCAATATAATATCACAACTTTGGAACAGATATAACTCCTTACAACTCACTTATGTACTTCATGTTCCATCATAAAACCTAGCTTTACAACCTCAAACAAATTAAACAAACTTAACAAATACCTAGAACCAATTAGAGCAATCAAAAAGAGAGAGAAATTTAATTTGCTAGAGTAAATGGAACTTTTCCCAGCACAACCAGATTTATCTCTACAAATTAGCCCACCCACCATAAAACCAACAAGAAGTGATCAAGATCATCATAATCTTGATTTAGGCCATTTTTGGAAGAGAGCTTTGAGCTCACAACAACATAACTCATCATCCACAAATGAACCCACTTTAAAGCTCAACTCACCCAACCCAACACATTCCACCCATCTCACCAACCAAAACCATCATCCAGGGTTCAGATCACAACTAGGGTTCTTGACACCTATTAAAGGGGTTCCTATTTATTACCATAACAATATAACCGATAATCCTCCTAATCTACAAATACTACCTCATTACCAACATAAATCTGTACTAAATTCTTCTTGTTCCACCAATAATTGTCCACCTTCTTTAACTCACCCCAACATTAATGCACAATCAAGATTCTTGTCTGAGGTGAGGTTTTCAACCAAAAGAAGCATGAGAGCTCCAAGGATGAGGTGGACTACTACTCTTCATTCTAGATTTGTTCATGCTGTTGAGCTTTTGGGTGGCCATGAAAGTATGTTTATATGAAACAATTATAATTTTATAATTACTGTTATAAATGATACTCCGTATATGTTAACTATTAATGTTACTAATATGTTATGTTGTTGTAATGAGTTTAGGAGCAACACCAAAGTCAGTTCTTGAGCTAATGGATGTAAAAGATCTCACATTAGCACATGTCAAATCTCACTTGCAGGTACACATGCACCAATTAGCTTCTCATTTCAACAAAAAACTATAAGCTAAAATTGTTCAAGAATCTTGAATTCTTCAAAGTACTATTTTAAAATTCTTTATAGACATATGGACTGTATATGCAATAAAGTGATTGATAAATGGGTTTGTGGTAGAGAATATGAAGTCAGATTGATCCTTGAATCCTGTAGTCACTTTCATAATCCTGTAGTCACTTTCATAATCAAGTATTTCGACCCAATTAGCCATAATGGTTCGCACGAAATCAAGATTGGGATAAGACAAGGAATGGATAATTTTCTTGGCTAAAAGATGATTATCCTAACAATTGTAGAGAGTATTTTCTGGATGTTTGTGTGTTGAAAGTAACTTTAGAATGATCAAATTCTGAAACACGTCTCCATGGAATGGAGTATTATATTTATAATGGGTCAAAAGGCGCAATGAAGCATTGCGACCTTTGATAAATGGCCACAATTAAATGACACATCTCTTGGCAAAAGACATGATTGAAATGGTGCATTTATACCCTAATAAAGCACTTAAACATGTCCCAAAACGTCCAGGAAAACAAGGCGACCATTTGTGAAACGTTTCAAAACGTTTATGAACAGTTGTGGCTTTTCAGCACATTCTGCAAAGAGATGCGGCGCACCACTTTGGTGGTGTGGCGCACCTATGCCTTTTTCAGACCAATGCGGTGCACCAAAAGAGCAATGTGGCACATCAGAATTCTTCTGGTGAAAACAAGGTCCCTTTACACTATATGGTGCGGTGCACCAAGAAGGTGTCGCGCACCACCTCCCCGGACAACCAACCTTGTTTGTCTTTGCACAAACAAGTTTCCCACTCAAGCTAACACTTTAACTTTTAATGGACGTGCACTCCACATTATGTTTTTTAAATCCATTCTACAGTGTTAAAGATTGTTTTCACTTTCAACTTAGCAAATTTATTCAGTTAATACACTAAAATGATCGTTGGATTAAACTAAACTCACTAACATAAAAGCACCGTCATACATAGAAGTCCTTAATATATGCATAATTGCAGAAAAAGATGATTTAGTTTATTACTCCGGGTTGTTTTGATTTTTAAACTTTTTAAACATTATGGGTAATTTAGTAGATAAGGAATAAAAATTTATCATCTAATTAATTATGATAAAAATTTTCAAATCCCTATGGTTGTTTACCTGCAGACAAGTATTTCTAATTCTTGGCACCTGTTTTTCTCCCTGCTGGCTGCTGCTAGACCTATATTTTTTTTCAATCAACTTTTCCCTTTTACTTAAATACTTCGTATTAGGTTAGATGTTTTTTTTAATGTTTATTCTTTAACTATTGTATCCTATGTATATAATGTTTTACTATAACTCTTATATATAAATATAAATATAAATAAATACAAATATAAATATAAATATAAGAAAAATGCTAATAATAACTCTAAGGGTTATCATTAACAAATTTGTGTATGAATATTTTGATTGTACATTATAATAACTACTTATTTTAATAGAAAAAATTACCTTTTAACTTACAAATGTACAATTACTTTTGCATTGAAAACCTCTTAATGACAATCCTAAGGGTTGTCATTAGCATTTGATATAAATATAAATAAAAGATACGTAGTATTAGCTAATACGTACAAGGTATTTTTTATGAGAAAACTAGTTCTCGTTTATAATTATACCATAAATTTGTTTATTTTTTCAATGCTGTATTTTTTTATTTCTTAAATTTAGACGAGTACATATATATTACCCGGCCAGTGTACGGTACAAGACAACAAAGACCAAAGAATTGAAAACACGGACACATAACCCAAGCCTGGACAAGATTACACACACTTTATTGTGACAATTTTGTTTTCTTTTGAATATTTTGTTGGAATTGGAATTAGATGAAAAAAAATATATCATATTCTCTTTTACAGAACTCGAGATTTGAAAAAAGGACATAAAACGCCATCATTCATCAATGATATGTACGTGTAGATGCATATGTAACCATGGTTAAGTCAATTTTGCAGCTGACTTACACCTTTATGGGATTGCCATCAAGATATGCAGTTTTTGATTTTTCTATGCATGGAGTCATGGTTTAATTAATAAACCTTCGATTTTTAACAAAAAGCTTACAATGGCTCAGGCATTAAATTACCCCTTTGGACTAACAAGGTACTCTAAACAATTGAATTGAATTACATTCAGATCTAAGGAAAAAGTTTTGTGTGCCTTAAGATGAACATAAAAATGTGCTTTAAATTTTAGTTATTTTATTACACACTTCAAAACACGCGATAATAGTTTAACGGAGGGAGACATATATCATAAAGGCATACAATTTCCGTTTCTCTATGTATGTATTTTCAGCCTGAACTCTAATTAATCTTTTGCTCTGGGTGAACAATGTTACCTGCTTTGTGGGAGAAAATGTTTTTTAAGACCACAGATAACGCGTTGTTTGTGGCCTTACCCACGCCTATGTGGCATGACAAACATCTACACACGCCCTATAATGATGTGAGACTTTGTTTTGCACTATTTAACTCTGACACAAGAGTTATTTGTTCTTTGTCTTGCAGATGTATAGAACCATTAAAACAACTGATAGAGCTCCAACTTCTTCGGGTAAATCATAATTGTCTTCCACTTACTTTTCTATTTCTACTTTTATAGATTACTAACTAGCTCGGAGTTTAATAAGCTTATTGAATTTGAAAACATGTTGATGAACCTAAAATTAACTAGGGCAATGGGATGTTCATGAGAATGGATCATCGGTAGCTACCTGTGATGATATTTTACTTGATATTCAAAACTTAAAACGGACAAAATCAATGGCTGAAAATGGAGGAAGGCCGTCTACAGTTCATCAACATGGACTTTGGAGTAATTCTTCAAGGTAAGCATCAGATACATCTAATAAGTTCATATAATACTTTAGTCGCCATAAATATATGTTTATATATTTTCAAGATTTTATGCTCATAATTCTCGTGTAAGGAGCTTCATAGCATGATGCTGGTGTACTTACTATGTTTACTCAAACATACATCTATGTGTACGTCCTTTCATTTATAAAAGCGCGATCTAAAGAATATTACTCTTACTGATTCATTATAAGTGGTCAAATTACTACGTTGAGTCGTACATATATAAGTATCAACTTTATTATTTAACCAACCGGACAACACTTTAATGAATAGGTATGAAACTTGGTGAAAATTATAGTTAGTAGAATTTTTTAAAATACTATTCAGTCAAAGTAGTAGTACTAATTATCTAGATTAGACTCAGTGGCGAAAACAGGAATTTTTTTTACCCGGGGCGAAATTTTTTTTAAAGCGTATCAATTTTTTTTTGGTAAAATATAGAGGTTTTGGGGAAAAATATGGTGATTTTTGAGCAAAATGTGAAGGTTTTTAGGCAAAATATGAAGGTTTTGGGGCAAAATACGGAGGTTTTGGGGCAAAATATGGTGGTTTTGGGGCAAAATTTTTTTTTCACTGGGGGCAAAATCGAAAAACCCAAAATTTTTACACTAAAAATTGCAAATCGACTGGGGGCATCTGCCCCCCCCGCCCCATGCTGGTTCCGCCACTGATTAGACTCAATGGTTCAATGATACTCCTATAATAATAGATATTGATCTTTCCCATTGATTTCACAAGGTTATTTCAAGTGGGGTCCACTAGTAAAACTTGGTACTAAAACTAAGACCTTTAGATAAAGGACCCATTAGGTGAGAAACTTTTGGGTGCCAGGTTTGCTCTATTTGAGACTTGCTTGTACTTTGTTTCTGTTTTTATGTGTAGATTTTCCAAAGTTCATCCTTTTTTACCCCTGTTTCATTTTTGTGACAACCCAAACCAACCACCACTAAACCTCGTTAAATTTTAGCTAAAAAAATTTTTTGCTGGCAGACTGTTTGGGCGCCGCGCACCCCGGCTTGCGCGCCGCGCAAAAGCTGGCTGTTGCCGGTTGCCTTTAATGCGAAAAAGATGAGCGACTTCCCGACACATTTAGCCAAAACGCTTTTAACCGTACATTAATATATGTAAAACTAGCACATAACTAAGGTTTGAGCGAGTTTTACAAAGTGGGGCCCACACGTGCCCAAATTGCCACTAAGTGTAAGAATACAAGTTTAATACAAATTAGAGTTTCGATCACAAAAGTTTAATTGCCAAACGACACAACGAGCATGGTGTTTGGGGTTAAACTACCCAAGTCTCGGTCAAACTCCAAGCCAAAACCAAAAGCGCTTCTTAATCATCGAAGCGGGAAACTCAATCCAAGGTAATGCCCTTACCCTTATCCACACACGAACCTATAAAAAGGTAAACAACGAGAGGGTAAGCAAAGCTTAGTGAGCACAATAATTATACATACACATATATAATCTACTTACTTGCATCACTTACACAACATCATACTCGGTTTAACAATTCGACAATCATGCAACAATATTATGCATATACCATAAACCGCAAATCCACAAGTAGCTAATAATACAAAAGCATACGATTCATAAATAAATACTTTCAATACATAACTCACGCAACCTTGGTTAACCAATTCGAACAAGGGAAACGGTACATACAAGACCGTTGGAGTTCATAACATCCGTTAGGGCTACTTAATCAACGCGTAGTCACTAATCCCCCGGGTGATGTCTTAAACAACGCGACTCACTCACCCTTTACAATGTGGCGTCTTAAACAACGCGACGATTCCACATGCCATTCAATACGATGGATGGTGTCTTAAACAACGCGACATCCACTCCATTACATTGTGGTGTCTTAAACAACGCGACATCCACTTCTTTACCATGTGGTGTCTTAAACAACGCGACATCCACTTCTTTACAATGTGGTGTCTTAAGCAACGCGACAATGCCACATTCATACGACACAAATAAATACATTATATACACATACGCATAATTATTCCACTCACCTTATGCCTTCGGTGATTATTAAACCAAGCTTGAGTTCCGAGGTAACGTACCTATTTTCACAAGCATATAATCAATCAACTTGGTCTAATCTTACAACCCACACCCTCCTAGGTCATCTTGACCCATTTGGACACTTAACCCTAAATTGGGTCATTTTCACCAAAAACCCTAACGCTTGGCACTCAAGGCCTTTCTACACATTAGATTACTAGGTTTTATCACAAAACACAACCATTTACCAACCTTGGTCCAATTTTGACCCATTTGACTCAATAAAAGTCAATACACCCATTTTGGGTCATTTATACCCAAATCACACCCATTTACTCTTCCTTAAGGTGTTCTAACAAATTATTAGCCAATTAGGGTTTCATGACGACAATTAATACTTTTAAAACCCTAGCTAACCCATTATTGAGCCTACATGACCCAATTTACCCAAGAACACCCAATTTACCCAAAAATGGGTCTTAATGTTCATCTTCACACAAACCCTAACCCATACACGAAATCAAAACAAGAATTGAAAGTTAAGGCATACCACAACTATCAAAATGTAACGAATGACGAGATGAACAACTTTAGAACTTGGACTTTAGCAAGAAACCCTCTTCTTCCTCTTCAAAGTGAGCTTTTCCTCTCTAAAACTCACTCTCTCACTAAAATAAATTGGGAGGTGATAAGGTTGGTGAACAAGGGAGTAAATGAGCTCCCAAACTACTGAACCAAGCATTAAACTCGGCCTTGATGTGAATTTACCAAAATACCCACGTTTAAATTTAAATAAAAACAAGGAATAGCTGGCAGCCGCGTTGCGCGGCGCGCGCCTCATCTGCGCGGCGCGCAGACCCCAATTCAGCAATAATTTTCCCCTTTTTAAATGTATGAAACATGAACTCCACAACTCTAGTCATATAATTACACATACAAACATTATGTACAATAATTACACGGGTCTTACAACTCTCCCCCACTTATTCGGATTGCGTCCTCGCAATCCATGCCACATGACAAGCGGGAAGATAAACCAACACAAACTCTTCAGGTTCCCAAGTGAACTCGGAACCCTTATTCCGCCGCCATTGAACTTTAAAAGTCCTAACCTCCTTATGCCTCAACCTCTTGACCTTTTCATCAAGTATAGCAATCGGCTCTTCAATATACTCCAACTTATTGTTTAGCTCGATTTCGTCTAATGGCATCCATGAAGAATCATCCGCAAGGCACTTACGGAGATGGGAAACATGAAACGTATTATGGATCCCCGCAAGTTCTTCGGGTAATTCCAATCGATATGCAACTTCACCAACACGAGCTAAGACTTTAAACGGCCCAATAAACCGAGGACCTAACTTTCCCCGTTTTCGAAATCGAATAATACCCTTCCATGGCGAAACCTTAAGCATGACCATGTCGCCCTCTTGGAATTCGATCGTCCGTCTACGTTTATCGGCATATGACTTTTGCCTATCTTGAGCCTTTTTCAAATGCTCCCGGATAATATCAATCTTGTTATTCGTCTCTAGAACCAAATCGGTACTCCCGATTTCCCTTTGTCCCACTTCTCCCCAACAAATGGGAGTTCGACACCTTCGACCATAAAGAATCTCGTACGGTGGCATCCCGATACTAGTATGAAAACTATTATTGTACGAAAATTCCACCAAAGGTAGATGCTCATCCCAACTACCACCGAAATCGATAATGCACGCCCGTAACATATCTTCCAAAGTTTGGTTCGTACGTTCGGTTTGACCGTCCGTTTGAGGATGATACGCCGTGCTCAACTTTAATTGTGTACCCATATCTTCGTGAAACTTTTCCCAAAATCGAGATGTAAAACGGGTATCTCGATCCGAAATAATAGATATAGGAACGCCATGTCGCGAGACCACTTCCTTGATAAACAACTTAGCCAAGGCCTCCGACGATATTGCTTCTTTAATGGGAAGAAACAAAGCACTTTTCGTCAACCGATCAACTATAACCCAAATCGAATCATATTGAGTTCTCGCCGTCTTAGGTAATTTAGTGATGAAATCCATGGTAATGTGCTCCCATTTCCATTTCGGGATCTCTAACGGTTGCAACTTACCATACGGCTTTTGATGTTCGGCTTTAACTTGCCTAATTAAGTTATTGCCGTTTTAGATATAGAATTCCTTTTAAGTTTTAATACTTTTAGACGCAAGTTTTAATTTTTAGTTTTTAGACTTTTAAGTTTCGACGCTCTACTTTCTTATTATTATTTTTCGACGATTTAATTTTCGACCTCTTATTTTTCGACGCGCTTTTTCTTTCTCATTTCTACGCTCTAGTTTTTAGGACATAGAATTTTCTTTATTTTCTTTAAATTTCGACGAAAAATTATTTTAAGCGGTTAAATTGATAGACATCCAAAATTTTCTGGTTCGTAGTAATAGTTGGATTTGTTAGTGGTGAGTTGTGGGCTTTTGATTTAAAGGGTCCTGGCTACCTGCTGCATCTATTGGCTATTCGAAATGTGGGTAAAATCAGAAAGGTCTATTAATTTGATAACTTATATAATTTTTATCTTTATAACTAATAGGATATTCAGTGAATGCACCGAGCAAAATGTTTACCACCTTTCATACGTTCACCACCTGTAACTCGATCAAGACATCTAGCCAATATTGTCGCCATTGATTTTTCTTTAGAATCATCATCTAGTCGAACAAATACTCCAATTCAAATTTTCGATAATCCATTTTTTGAACCCGACCTCACAATTGAGAACCCGGAGGATATTCAAGGACAATTCAAAGATCCTGAACCACAAATTACTCATACAGAGATTGTCGAGGAAGAAACCATTAAATCAGAATCCTCTAGTGATTTAGATTCAACAAATTCAATCATGGAAAATCAGGAACCTCTAAGTATGGAAGACCGAATGAGAGCCACACGCACTGGCCAAGGTCATGCCATTACTCAACCAGAAATTAATGCGCCAGATTATGAAATCAAAGGACAAATCCTACACATGGTAACTAATCAATGCCAATTTAGTGGTACGTCAAAAGAAGATCCAAACGAACGTCTTCGTACCTTTAATAGGATCTATACTCTATTTAAAATCAGAGAAGTTGAGGATGAACAGATCTATCTCATGTTATTTCCCTGGACTTTAAAGGGAGAAGCCAAAGATTGGTTAGAATTATTACCTGAAGGAGCGATTGATACATAGGATGTTTTAGTTGAGAAATTTCTTAAAAGATTCTTTCCGGCATCTAAAGCCGTAAGACTTCAAGGAGAAATTGTTACATTCACGCAAAAGCCAAATGAAACATTATATGAAGCGTGGACAAGATTCGGAAAGTTGTTGAGAGGATGTCCTCAGCACGGTTTAGATACTTATCAAATAGTACAAATATTCTACCAAGGATGCGACGTTGCTACATGAAAAGACATCGACACAGCAGCTGGTGGTTCCATTATGAAGAAAACCGCAACCGAAGCTCAAAAAATTATTGATAACACAGCCTCCCACTCACATGAGTGGCATCAAGAAAAAGATATTCTTCGTTCATCTAAAGCGGCTAGAGCCGATTCTAGTCATGACTTTGATTCCATTTCCGCAAAGTTAGATGCTTTCGAGAGACAAATGGAAAAGATGACTAAAGATATTCACGCAATACGAATTAGTTGTGAGCAGTGTGGAGGACCACATATGACAAAAGATTGTCTCAGTATTGAACAAACAATGGAACAAAGAGAGAATGTTTCATACATGAACCAAAGGCCTGGAAATAATTATCAAAATAATTATCAACCGCTAAGACCAAACTACAATCAAAATCAGAATTATAACCGAAATGTTCCATACAACAACCAACAAGGTCCTAGCAATCAACAAGTATCTAACAATACTTACAACCATCAAAGACCTATTTTTTCAAATAAACCACCACAAAACGATGATAAAAAGCCAAATTTAGAAGACATGATGTCAAAGCTAGTTGAATCTCAAACTCAATTTTTCACATCTCAGAAACAAACTAATGAACAAAATGCTCAAGCATTTAGAAATCAACAAGCTTCTATCCAAAATCTGGAACAAGAAGTGAGCAACCTAGCAAGGTTAATATGTGAAAGAAAACTGGGGAGTCTACCTAGTGATACAAATGCTAACCCCCGAAATGAAACAGCTAAAGCCATTACCACAAGAAGTGGTATTACACTTAAACCACCTGAAATGCCTGTAAATTCTGATGACTCTATTCCTACTACACATGAATCACAATCTGAGCAAGAGAAGGAATCAGAACCGGTAGTTGAAAAGGTTAATGAAGATAACACAGTTAAGGCAAAGCCTTATGTTAAACCATACCAACCACCGCTTCCTTACCCGAGTAAAATGAGAAAAGAAAGAATTGAAGCCGAGCAATCCAAATTCTTGGATATGTTTAAACAAATAAATTTCAATCTTCCTTTCATTGATGTGATTTCAGGAATGCCAAGATATGCTAAATTCCTGAAAGATCTAATCACAAATAGAAAGAAAATGGAAGAACTCTCAGCTATTACTATGAATGCTAATTGTTCTGCAGTGCTATTGAATAAACTACCAGAAAAATTATCAGATCCAGGAAGTTTCACAATTCTATATTTTCTGGGTAGTCTTAATTTAATAGAAACATTGGCAGACTTAGGTGCTAGTATAAATTTAATGCCATATTCATTATACGCTAAACTAGACCTCGGAGAATTGAAACCAACACGAATAAGCATACAACTAGCCGATCGATCAGTAAAATACCCTAGAGGGATAATGGAGAACATGCTAGTTAAAGTTGGTACTTTAGTATTTCCAGTAGACTTTGTTATTCTGGACATGGAAGAAGATTCTCGAGTTCATCTTATATTAGGAAGACCATTCTTAAACACGGCTAAAGCAATAATAGACGTGTTTGGTAAGAAACTGACCCTAAGTATAGAGGACGAGAGTGTTACCTTTTCTGTTGATAGAGCCATGCAACAATCGAAATCTGCAGACGATACATGTTATTATATTCAAACTATAGATTCACATGCAGAATTGTTACAAGAATTTCCAGAATTACAAGGAACGGGAGAATGTTCTTTAGGAGAAGGAACTGAACCAATTGATGAAGCTAAAATATTAGCCACACTCATGGCTAATGAATACGAACCAACAACAGAAGAACATCAAATGCTAAAAGAGGAAGACAGATATCGATACAAATCATCGATAGAAGAACCACCGATATTAGAGTTAAAGCCACTTCCAACCCATTAGGAATACGCTTATTTACATGGTGAATCTGAATTACCTGTAATAATCTCGTGTTCTCTTACGGAAAATGAAAAATCTCAACTCATTTCTGTACTAAAAGCTCATAAACCAGCTATTGCATGAAAGATTCATGACATTAAAGGTATAAGTCCTTCGTATTGCACATATAAAATCCTTATGGAAGAAAATCATAAAACCTATGTGCAACGCCAATGAAGACTAAATCCTAATATGTAACGACCCGGAAATTTCCGACCAAATTTAAACCTTAATCTTTATATGTTTTCGACACGATAAGCAAAATCTGTGAGGTTGAGTCTAGAGGTTTGAAATCTATATTTGATTAATCAATTACAGGTAATTCAGATTAATGAGTGAATTAATTAAATATTTTTAATCTAAAAATTTGGGATTTTTAGGAACACTTTTATATATAAACTGTTTAGCAATGGACACGATATATCACTTCGTGGGAAAATTGTCGGTAATATAAATACTAAGTGTAATTAGCTGTTTTCTTTCACGCGTTTTCTTTTTAATATAAAATACATATATTGAAAAGTTGATTGGATATTTACTGTTGTTATTTTTGTCTGTTCAACTTTTAAGAATGCATATATGCATCCATCTATACAAACTACTTTCATATATATTTTTTTCCACCGAACACAAGTTTGAAACCCACTCCAGTTCCCAAACCATTATTGTTACCATTTTGTTTTGCCTTAGACACACCAATCGAACACCATCCCGTCGACTTCAACTCAAATCAAAAACCCATCTCCGATCATCAATATCATCTAATCACTACTACTACTTGAACCGCCATCCTTGATCTAATCATCACCATCTTCGCGTTTATGGCTGCAACCACCACCCGCACACCCACTTACACGACCACCACCACCCTCACCATCAACGATCTCCATCACCACCCATGTTGTCACCACCCTTGCCACCTTGTTTGTCTCCAATTCTCGAACACCAAACAACCACCACAAACTCTAAGTGTTGCTGCAAACTTGTTACTCTATCACTAACACCACCATTGTTTCTACTTCAATCTTTTCTGTTTTAGTTGTTTCCTAGATGAACCGAAACCACAACCCAACCAAAACAAACATCGTAGATAAAATTTTGTTTCCTTCTCTCTCTTCTTTGAATCTGTTTAAAACGAAAACCACCTGCAAACCTTGATAAGCCCATTTAGCATCACTAAGAATCACCATGAACATACGATGGTTCCTGATTTATGTTTCTGTTTCAAAACCGCAAACAACCACCATCACTTCGTCATGAACACCATAACCTTCTCATACTTCGATTTACTGTCTTCTATTTTTTTCTGTTAAAGTTTAACGCACGATGTACGTTAATGAAGATGAAGGGGAAAAACAGTTTCCTGCGTATTCTTGCTTTTCATATGGCCGACCGATGGAAAGTGGAATGACCCACACATGGTTTTGTTTATCTAATCTAATGACTTTATAAAACATGACAAGAATATTTTGTACTAGTTCGAGACTTTTTAAATCCCTTTGAAAGTGACCGGGATCCATAATATGATAAGGAGGCGAGTTTCTGTTTGATGAATACAATATGATTGGGCCGTGAATTAATTTAGGAAGTAGGGATTGAGTGACCAGCTGGCATGAAGATCTTTTTATATAAATACTCCGTATTTGAGATAACCTGCAAAAACCAAAACAAAAATTCTATTTAATCTTGGGCCGAGAATTTCATGGGTGTTGGGCCAGGGATTTGGTTGTTACTTGGGCTGATTAAAACGGGATAAGGAAACTTGCTCAGTAATTCATATCAGAAAGACAGAAATGGCTTGATGGTTAAGTGTGCTGATGTTATACTAGAGGTCGTAGGTTCGAGTCCCGTCCCAGACAGTTTATTTCTTTTTAATGCTTCTAAGGTATAAATTGATATTTATTATTATTATCATCATTTTTATTTAACAATATCATTATAATTAAAATTATCAAAATTACTATTTTTATTAAAAAAAATATTATTATTATTATCCTTAATAAAATTACCAATATTATTATCATTATTATTATTAACATAATAATTTATTAACATCTATATTAATATAATAACAAAATATTATTATTTTTATACTAAAAATATTATTAAAACAAATAAATATTTTTTTTAAATAAGAATACAATTATTACAAATTAAATATATAAGATATATAAATTAAGAATAAATTTATCCGACTACAATTATATGTGTTAATATATACATAAATGATATAGGTTCGTGAATCCGAGGCCAACCCTACACTTGTTCAATGATGTTATATGTATTTTTACTACAAAATACAGTATGGTGAGTATATAGTCCCTTTTTGAACTTTAAATATTTTTGGGATGAGAATACATGCGCTGTTTTTATAAATGATTTACGTTATGGACACAAGTGATCAAAAATCTACGTTGAGTTGTACCATGGCATATCTCTTTATACTTGGTAGCTAATATTTACGTGAGAAGCGTAAACGCGAATCCTGTTGATAGATCTATCGGGCCTGACAACCCCAACCGGGCTGGACGACCAGTTTTAAACAGTTGCACAGTACTTCGTTTCGTTACTACACTTGGTACGGTGTAGGGTTTATTTAAGAATATGCTGCTGTGATTTAAATGTTAAGTATGGTTACCAAGTGCTCAACGACTTTTCCATACACGGGGAGTGTATTATGTATGTATATGAAATCTTGTGGTCCATAGTTATAACGCTGCTAGCATCACACCTATATATCTCACCAACTTTATGTTGACATTTTAAAGCATGTTATTCTCAGGTATGAATTAAGTCTTCCGCTGTGCATTAGCTCATGTTAAGGATATTACTTGGATTCGATCATCGCGATGGGACCAACTGTTGAAGACGTTGTCCGGGAGGATTAGTTTCGGATTCTTACAGTTGGTATCAGAGCGTTGGTCTTAGTGAACCAGGCCTTGCATTAGTGTGTCTGACTAGTAGTTGTTAGGATACATTAGTGAGTCTGGACTTCGACCGTGTCTGCCTGTCAAAAAGTTTTGCTTATCATTCTAGTCGGAAATCATCTATTTATCATCCCTAGGAAATTGCCTGATTGTCATTCTTAAAGTCTAGACACGCCTTACTGCATTTACTGCATTGATAGTGTATAGACAAAATTCATATCTTAACATATCTGATAATTCCTATCTTAGCGCATCTGTAGAATTGCTTGACATATGCCGTAAATTCCTTCGTAGTCTACGAAATCTTTAGCACTATATACATATATATTCTATGAAGTTAGAATATTATCCTATATTCGAAAATCATTTCACGACGAAGATCCCTTCCATCCATCAAATTGCCCTATTGACGATAAACCTGAAGCATTTACCGGCGAACCTGTTCGAGAAACCATCTTCTCTCTCATTTCTAAAGTATCTCGTCACGATTATATACTATCCCATATTTCGAATCTTGTTCATTCGCTCGTTCCAACCGCCAACCATTCCGGTGTACTAGCAGAAGTTAACGAACTTCGCGCTCGCGTGACGGCTTTGGAGAACATGGTGCGAAGGTTGTAAACACCAGCAGCAGCACCAGCAGCATAATCAGGATCACCATCATCAACGTCGACAGTACCCTTATCACCCTCAATTACAACCGCTTCGTAAACCTCAACATCACAAACTATACCTCGGATATCAACCTCACCCGCCTCAATATTACCATCTGTACTCCGAGTATGAACTTCGTTCTACATATCGTTCTACATCGAATACCTTCGCTTTACGTATCATTCTACCTCATATATCTTCATTCGGCATGGTGATTATGTAATTTCTAAAGTTTCAGAGATTATGTAATCTAGTATTAACGATATATCAAGTGAGTTTAATATCTTATTGACTCATTAAATCCATAATTACATCTGAAGAAAATATATATCCAATTATATTTTCATAAAGATTGTAATTAGAAATTCTTTCGTACAAACTGTTAATGATGAAAATATTTTAACGGGTGGGTAGTACCCAAGGAATATTTAGAATTCACATTAATAAGTTACACTGTACATTCTTCGAATCTGATTCAACGGACATTTACTATCCTACTTACAATCACCGATATACGTATCCGTTCGTCACAGAATAACCATTTCCATTCAAATTTCATATTTGGATTTTTACCTATCCGAATCCAACAAGTGGCATAAAGAAGAAACATTTGACAAATTAAAAATTGTTAGAAACACACGAATTAACTAATTGTAAATCTGTTAAGGATTCCACGCTAACTGTTCCGGCTAACTGTTCCCAGCTAACTGATTAACATTTAATTTATCGCAATTTACCTTCTCGCAATTTTAATTTCTGCACTGTACATACTGTCGGGACACATGTACAACAATACGTCGGATTAATTCTGAGACAACACGTTGTATAATGGGTCATGATATATATTTATTTATTTTACGCACTTTAAATAACGGGACACGTATACAAGGTTTCGACTTATCATATCGACCCATCTATATATATATTTCGGAATGACCATAGACACTCTATAGTTAACTATACAGGGTTGAGGTGGATTCCAAAATATATATATGGTTTGAGTTGTGATCGACACTGAGACCGGTACACGGGTCACGATACGTATTAATTAATTATATATATATATATATATATATATATATATATATATATATATATATATATATATATATATATATATATATATATATATATATATATATTATATTAAATATGAATATATTGAACTGTTGAACCCTTGGACCATTGAACTATTGAACGATTGAACTATTGGACTGCTAACGTTGGATAAGTAAAATGAATTAAAATATTGATTATAATATATGAAACTAAATTAATCTTCAAGTTTGCCACTTGATTCTAACTTAAACCTCATTCGTATCTTGACGATTACAATTCGCATTCAAATTTTTTTTTATGATTCTTGAAAACACCTCGATCGGAAAGATGAACCAACCGCACTTCATCTACGGAAGAAAAGATTCATGCACCTGAAAAACTCTCTAATCCAAATTCATAGTTTAACACATATCGTGTTGAATCCTATGCCATTTATTAGCAAAAACAACCCTACAATTTCTTTTCAGGAAGCTAATTTTGTCACAGCTCCACTTCGACTTCTCAGTGAGACTACTCCTATTATAATCTCGATATTTATACCTTGTCCTTTCGCCGTCGTTACCGGAGAACCTTTTATATTTCACAACATCATCAGCAGACGTACCAGCAACTCGTTATCTCTTGGGCGAAATCCGCAATCAGTATTTTGAAAATCTCGTAGAAATTCTCCCAGTTATACCGAAAACGTCTATCCCTAAGAATTATATATTTCGAATGTGAAGTTCTGAAAAACATCCTGAACTATGAAGTAGTTCTTAAAATGCTGATGAAGCAGCAAAAACTGTAAACAACCTTAACAGTCAAAAGTTTGATGACAAAGAATAGTATGTTGGTAAATCTCAGAAAAAGAGAAGGATTGGAACTGGAAAACGGATTGCGCAAAGTATGAAGGAAGGTGTGGAATGATTCAGTGCCTGCTGAAATCATTAGAAAGAACCCTACTTCTTATTTTAAATCCTTCCAGATGATATTCTTCATCATCATCTTATCTTAGATATTATAAGGTATCTTCATATCTACCGTTATACATATTCTCCATATTTCTGGAGATATTTTCACAACTATTCCTATCTAAGATCATTTATCCTTCCGTAACTTCTGCGTTACAATACCAAGGAAACTGTGTTAGTTTCTAAGTTCTTAAACTTTCGAGTTTAAAATAGGAATGTTCTGAAGCAGTGTTGGGAACTGATGCATGAATTAGTATAATATAATGAAACTTGATCAACTTCATTATATTATAGTAAGCCATGTTAAGTTTCTAATGGAATATGATGATTTACAGTACCGTCATCATGTGCCATGTTACACGGCTCTTACATTCTAATCTCCAAACATATTAAGAACATATCGTTCTATCTTTCCAAGATATTCTGGTAATGTGACAAATCAAAATTGTGTCATTACCATTTCTTTCTAATAGCATTAACTATGCACATTCCAAATTACATATATAAGAATTCTGGATCATTACTCGCTTGACTCGAAGTCGGGAAGAGAAAAACGAAAACATGAAGCTCTGAAATAATGAAGGAAATAAAAACCAACAACTACCCAGGATTTACAACCCATGTATATCAATGCTGATAGCAATATAGAGACACGGGAGAACTAGAAGCACTATCAACGCAAGAGTATAGTAGAAGTAAATAGACTCTTCTGGTGGTAAATGAAAAAGAAGAATGATAGATGTGAAAATTAAGAGTATATCAAGAATCAGAATGGGATGGAGCATTTTAAAAAAATACTCTAAGGTATGAATTGAGAACAGAAGATGTGGGAAGTAAGAAAGGAAAGGAGGTGGTTTTATAGTGAAATATCCGACAAAGAAATCGAAACAGATTACCGCATTAAAACAAAGGAGATCCTGTTCCTTAAATCGCCGAAAAACCAATTCTTACTACATAAGATTTTCTTTAAATCCCTTAAATTCTGGAAATCAAATCTAATCACATCATCGGTTAAAACAATTCTATACTTACTCATTTCATTCTTTTGTGATAGCTTCACTCGTGCGCTTCACATGATCGAATGGTTTTATCCATATCTTCCGATAATGATAAAACTCTATTATTATCTCATATTCGTCATGAAAACATTCCTATTGTTATTTATGACAACTTCTACCAAATTTCGGGGACGAAATTTCTCTAACGGGTGGGTACTGTAACGACCCGGAAATTTCCGACCAAATTTAAACCTTAATCTTTATATGTTTCCGACACGATAAGCAAAATCTGTGAGGTTGAGTCTAGAGGTTTGAAATCTATATTTGATTAATCAATTACCTTTTGACCATGCCTGATGATTCACGAACAATTGCATGTAATTGAATACGTACATATATAAATGTAAATACTTGTAATGATATAATTTAACCATTAGAATTAAATATGAAATATAATAGATAAGATAATAAACTTGTATGTTAAAATGAATCTATATATATATATATATATTGTAATTAATAAGTATTAAAGATTTAATATATTATAATATAATTAATGAGTGAATTAATTAAATATTTTTAATCTAAAAATTTGGGATTTTTAGGAACACTTTTATATATAAACTGTTTAGCAATGGACACGATATATCACTTCGTGGGAAAATTGTCGGTAATATAAATACTAAGTGTAATTAGCTGTTTTCTTTCACGCGTTTTCTTTTTAATATAAAATACATATATTGAAAAGTTGATTGGATATTTACTGTTGTTATTTTTGTCTGTTCAACTTTTGAGAATGCATATATGCATGCATCTATACAAACTACTTTCATATATATTTTTTTCCACCGAACACAAGTTTGAAACCCACTCCAGTTCCCAAACCATTATTGTTACCATTTTGTTTTGCCTTAGACACACCAATCGAACACCATCCCGTCGACTTCAACTCAAATCAAAAACCCATCTCCGATCATCAATATCATCTAATCACTACTACTACTTGAACCGCCATCCTTGATCTAATCATCACCATCTTCGCGTTTATGGCTGCAACCACCACCCGCACACCCACTTACACGACCACCACCACCCTCACCATCAACGATCTCCATCACCACCCATGTTGTCACCACCCTCGCCACCTTATTTGTCTCCAATTCTCGAACACCAAACAACCACCACAAACTCTAAGTGTTGCTGCAAACTTGTTACTCTATCACTAACACCACCATTGTTTCTACTTCAATCTTTTCTGTTTTAGTTGTTTCCTAGATGAACCGAAACCACAACCCAACCAAAACAAACATCGTAGATAAAATTTTGTTTCCTTCTCTCTCTTCTTTGAATCTGTTTAAAACGAAAACCACCTGCAAACCTTGATAAACCCATTTAGCATCACTAAGAATCACCATGAACATACGATGGTTCCTGATTTCTGTTTCTGTTTCAAAACCGCAAACAACCACCATCACTTCGTCATGAACACCATAACCTTCTCATACTTCGATTTACTGTCTTCTATTTTTTTTCTGTTAAAGTTTAACGCACGATGTACGTTAATGAAGTTGAAGGGGAAAAACAGTTTCCTGCGTATTCTTGCTTTTCATATGGCCGACCGATGGAAAGTGGAATGACCCACACATGGTTTTGTTTATCTAATCTAATGACTTTATAAAACATGACAAGAATATTTTGTACTAGTTCGAGACTTTTTAAATCCCTTTGAAAGTGACCGGGATCCATAATATGATAAGGAGGCGAGTTTCTGTTTGATGAATACAATATGATTGGGCCGTGAATTAATTTAGGAAGTAGGGATTGAGTGACCAGCTGGCATGAAGATCTTTTTATATAAATACTCCGTATTTGAGATAACCTGCAAAAACCAAAACAAAAATTCTATTTAATCTTGGGCCGAGAATTTCATGGGTGTTGGGCCAGGGATTTGGTTGTTACTTGGGCTGATTAAAACGGGATAAGGAAACTTGCTCAGTAATTCATATCAGAAAGACAGAAATGGCTTGATGGTTAAGTGTGCTGATGTTATACTAGAGGTCGTAGGTTCGAGTCCCGTCCCAGACAGTTTATTTCTTTTTAATGCTTCTAAGGTATAAATTGATATTTATTATTATTATCATCATTTTTATTTAACAATATCATTATAATTAAAATTATCAAAATTACTATTTTTATTAAAAAAATATTATTATTATTATCCTTAATAAAATTACCAATATTATTATCATTATTATTATTAACATAATAATTTATTAACATCTATATTAATATAATAACAAAATATTATTATTTTTATACTAAAAATATTATTAAAACAAATAAATATTTTTTTTAAATAAGAATACAATTATTACAAATTAAATATATAAGATATATAAATTAAGAATAAATTTATCCGACTACAATTATATGTGTTAATATATACATAAATGATATAGGTTCGTGAATCCGAGGCCAACCCTACACTTGTTCAATGATGTTATATGTATTTTTACTACAAAATACAGTATGGTGAGTATATAGTCCCTTTTTGAACTTTAAATATTTTTGGGATGAGAATACATGCGCTGTTTTTATAAATGATTTACGTTATGGACACAAGTGATCAAAAATCTACGTTGAGTTGTACCATGGCATATCTCTTTATACTTGGTAGCTAATATTTACGTGAGAAGCGTAAACGCGAATCTTGTTGATAGATCTATCGGTCCTGACAACCCCAACCGGGCTGGACGACCAGTTTTAAACGGTTGCACAGTACTTCGTTTCGTTACTACACTTGGTACGGTGTAGGGTTTATTTAAGAATATGCTGCTGTGATTTAAATGTTAAGTATGGTTACCAAGTGCTCAATGACTTTTCCATACACGGGAAGTGTATTATGTATGTATATGAAATCTTGTGGTCCATAGTTATAACGCTGCTAGCATCACACCTATATATCTCACCAACTTTATGTTGACATTTTAAAGCATGTTATTCTCAGGTATGAATTAAGTCTTCCGCTGTGCATTAGCTCATGTTAAGGATATTACTTGGATTCGATCATCGCGATGGGACCAACTGTTGAAGACGTTGTCCGGGAGGATTAGTTTCGGATTCTTACATAATATGCAAGATGTTGTTAAGAAAAAAATTATTAAACTGCTCAATGCAGGTTTAATTTATCCAATATCTGATAGTCTATGGGTAAGCCCAGTTCAATGTGTACCTAAGAAGGGTGGCATGACTGTCATCACAAATGAAAAAGATGAGCTTATTCCTAATAGGACTGTAACAGGATGGCGTGTTTGTATTGATTATAGAAAATTAAATGACGCCACCAGAAAAGATCACTTTCCCTTACCTTTCGTTGATCAAATGTTGGAAAGGTTAGCAGGAAACAGTTACTATTATTTTCTTGAAGGTTTCTCCGGATACTTTCAAATTCCAATCGCACCCGAGGACCAAGAGAAAACCACCTTCACGTGCCTTTATGGTACTTTTGCTTACAAACGCATGCCATTTGGACTTTGCAACGCACCTGTAACCTTTCAAAGGTGCATGATGGCAATTTTTCATGACATGATAGAGGAATGCATGAAAGTTTTCATGGATGACTTTTCAGTCTTCGGTGATACTTTTGAATCATGTCTAATTAATCTTGACAGAATGCTTATTAGATGCGAGAAATCAAATCTAGTACTTATTTGGGAGAAGTGCCATTTCATGGTTAAAGAAGGCATCGTTCTTGGTCATAAAATTTTAAAGGAAGGAATTGAAGTGGATAGAGCTAAAGTAGATGTAATTGCTAAACTTCCACATCCCACCAATGTTCAAGGAGTTAGGAGTTTTCTAGGGCATGCCGGTTTTTACCGACGTTTCATAAAAGATTTTTCTAAAATTGCCACTCCTATGAATAAACTCCTTGAAAAAGATGCTCCATTCATCTTTTCGGATGAATGCATCAAATCTTTTAATATTCTTAAAGAAAAACTCACTAATGCACCGATCATGATAACTCCAAATTGGAATTTACCATTTGAACTCATGTGCGATGCAAGTGATTTTTCAATGGGAGCCGTTTTAGGTCACAGGATTGAAAAACGATTTCAACCTATTTATTATGCTAGTAAGATGTTACAAGGAGCACAAACGAATTACACAACTACTGAAAAAGAACTCCTTGCTATCATCTTTGCTTTTAACAAATTTCGTTCATATCTCGTTCTAGCAAAAACGGTGGTCTATACCGACCATTCTGCTCTTAGATACCTATTTTCAAAACAAGATGCCAAACCACGATTAATCCATTGGATCTTACTCTTACAAGAATTCGATATTGAAATTCGAGACAAAAAGGGAGCAGAAAATCTCGCCGCTGATCATCTTTCTCGTCTTGAAAATCCTGAATTAGAAGTTCTAAATGAATCGGCCATACAAGATAAGTTTCCTGATGAATATCTATTGAAGATCGATTATAGTGAAATTCTATGGTTTGCAGACTTTGCAAACAACTTAGTATGTGGATTCCTTGAAAAAGGATTGTCGTACCAAAAACGAAAGAAATTCTTTAGTGATATAAAACACTATTTTTTTGAAGATCCACATTTGTTTAAGAGATGTCCCGATGGAATAATATGCCGATGCGTATTCGGGGATGAAGCTAGTCAAATCTTAAACCATTGTCACACGGGACCAACAGGAGGGCATTATGGGCCTTAACTCACAGCAAGAAAAGTTTACGACACTGGATTCTATTGGCCTACAATTTTCAAAGAAGCACACCTTCTTTGTAAATCCTGTGATGCATGTCAAAGGGCTGGAAAAATAAGTCAACGTGATGAAATGCCACAAAATGTCATTCAAGTATGTGAAGTATTCGACGTTTGGGGTATTGACTTTATGGGTCCATTTCCAAAATCTCATAATAATCTCTACATTCTCGTTGCCATTGATTATGTATCTAAATGGGCGGAAGCACAAGCTCTCCCAACTAACGATGCACGAGTTGTAGTCAACTTCTTAAAACGTCTTTTTGCTAGGTTCGGAACACCAAAAGCTTTAATAGGTGATCGGGGTACTCATTTTTGTAATAATCAACTTGAGAAAGTTTTCAAAAGATATGGAGTAACTCATAAAATCTCAACCGCTTATCATCCATAAACAAGTGGACAAGTTGAAAATACCAACGAGCTTTAAAACGTATTCTAGAGAAAACTGTAGGATCAAATCCAAAGGAATGGTCCATGAAATTGGAGGATGCACTCCGGGCTTTTAGAACAGCCTACAAAACTCCAATTGGCACCACACATGTTAAACTCGTTTACGGAAAAGTATGTCACCTTCCAGTAGAAATTGAGCACAAAGCATTTTGGGCTTTAAAGATATGTAATCTTGATTTGCATGAAGCCGGACGTCTACGATTAAGTCAACTAAATGAATTAGAAGAATTAAGACATGATGCATATGAGAATTCGTTAATCTATAAGGAAAGAACAAAGAAATGGCATGATAAAAGAATCAGAAGTTCAAAAGAATTTAAGGAAGGAGACAGAGTTCTTCTTTTTAATTCACGATTCAAGCTATTTCCTGGAAAATTGAAATCAAGATGGTCTGGACCATTCATAGTCAAAAAAGTTTTCCCATACGGAACAATAGAGTTAATAAATTCAAATGGGATTGAATTTAAAGTTAATGGTCACAGAGTTAAACATTACATACATGGTCTGATGGAAGTTGACAATGAAGTTAATCATAATTTCACCACCAAAGAAAACCCTCAGAATGAAAACATAAATATGTTTTCAACAACATGTGAAAAACCAAAAGTGGAAGACGGGGAGGCTTCAAATTGGAGTGATGAAGAAGAAAAATATTTACTAAAGTAGAAGTGAAAGAACCAAGAAAAGATCACACGGAAAAGGTTAACAAACCAAATCTATTTACTAAAGTAGGAGACCCAGGAGAATTTATCATTTCCTTCTTACTTAATGATGGTGCTATGTATAATGGGCTCGCAGATTTAGGAGCAAGTGCAAATGTTATGCCTCTTTCCTTATACAAAAGATTAGGTGTGGGTAAATTAAGACCAACCAAAATAGGTGTTCAATTATTTGACCAAACCATTAAACACTCGGTTGGAATAGCCAACAATTTACTTGTTAAAGTGGGAAGTTTGACCTTTGTTGCAAACTTCATAGTTATTAATATGGAGGAAGACCTTGATATTCCTCTAATTTTAGGTCGCCCATTTTTAGCAACCACCGAGGCGTTCTTTGATGTAAGAGAAGGTAGAATGACACTTAAGGATGGTGACAAATCGGTCACCTTTATAAACTGAAAGTTTAAATCTTCACCAACCAAAACTGTTGAACCAATAAAAACACCTAAGTTTGGGGAAGATGTAGTAACACCTAATGATGACCCGATAACAAAGAACCCCGTTGTTGATACAAATTTAGATGAGCCCGTTTTTAACAGTTCAACGAAGAAACTTTATAAACGGATACAAGATGCTAGGATTAAGGGGAACTTTAAGTTATGTAACCGATTAGTATCCAATTTGTCACCTAAAGAAAAGGCGATGTTAATTGAATTTATGAATGTTATAGAGGAAATCAACAAATGGCTTGAAGCAAAAGTCAGAAATATGAAAATTGTTGATGGTCCAATTGAAATTAATAATGAAGTTAATCACAACTTCAACACCACAGCTAACTAAGTGTGGGGAGATTCAAATGTTCTAAGATATAATGCTGTATAGAGTTAGATTTTCTGTTTTCGTGTAGTTCTCGAGAATGGAATCTGAATGGTCTTTCCCTAGCAGACCCTAAAGAACTAGTCTTCTCCCTCTATTCTGATTTTTTGTATTTTTAGGTGTTACGAGATGAAGAATTTCTTTGATTTGAACCATGGTCTACTACTACACACCATGATTACTAAACATAATAATAACACCTTCCCGATTGAACTGGTATCATTCATAAGAGGCAAAATGGACAAACTGAGGAAAGAACTCAGGAAAGATCATAATAAGATACATTTTGGTAAAGGAAAATCAAAATCCGCAACAAAAAGAAGAGCACGACACCTTGAAAGATGTCATAAATGCGGAAAATGGTCACACGAAGGGAAATGTTCGAACAATCAAACACATTCCAATTCTGAGTTCGTTACTTTATGCAGAGAAGGACCGTTCATATGTTTAGAAGAAAAATTATTGAAAAATCGAGGTTACGCTTATGTAGCTATGGAAAACCAAATCGAACGACTCTCGTATGAGTCGACTAAAGCAGGTCTCTGAGAATTCTATCTCATAGGTAAGTATGTACAATCTTTATTTTATTTATATTTATTGTTTTTAACCTTTTGATAATAAACGTTGAATCGTTCGCTATAAAGTATTAAATTGATATTCAATAAAATTAGGTATAATAAACCGAAATTATTGATATCAGACAAAAATTTAATTCATCACTGCGAAATTTACCGTTCATTCATAAGGTATAAATATCTTTAATCAATCAACTCAAAATATTTCAGAAATTCGTCAGGAGTAAAACTAGGTAATATAGCCGAAATTACTTTACCCAAAAGAAGGACGTATATTTTTGTTAATATTTGATTGATTAAAGTGGGATAAAAGACCAAAAATATTTTTATTGTTTTCTAAATTAATATATAACTATATTATTTTTAAATGTAAGTTTGTAAACTAATGTATATAAATACTAATAATATTTATATGAAATTTTATGCATTTTAAATTTAAGTTTGGTGTGAATTTAAAAACAAAAATTTAATTTACTTCATTAAGTTAAAAATTTGATTTCTAAAAGTCATCGTGAGTTGAATACTAGGTCGTTGAACCGAAATTGCTTTACCCGAGGGCGGGACGAGAAATTTTGTTATCATTATTTTAATTTTATTGATCTAAAGTATGCCAAAAACATTAAAAAAAACCCCAAAATCTTTGCTTTTAAAACAATCACTTTGAAATGATTTTTTTTTTAAAATTTTGTAGAGGGACGAACTAGGTGAACGTACCGAAACGACCTCAACCCAAAGAAAGGAACAAGATTTTAAAAATTACTCCATTAATTGTTTTATTAATAAAGGTTTTTATAAAAAAAAATAAAAAAAAAGAGCACCGCAGTCGCGGGGCTTCTAAGTATAGAAACTTACGCAGTCGCGGAGCTCCCAAATTCCAGACCAGATAAACTGGTCGACAAACCAGTCCTAAAAACAACCACATCTCATTTTTTTCTGCGAAAAACACACACAAACAACACCTAAAAACGCGATTTTTCACCCTTAATCATCAAATTTCTTGCTAAAATCATGATGAGAAGAATCCTACCAAAAAGTTTTTCAAGGAGAACGGTAAATTTCTACACAATACACTCTTTAATTCGGATTTATGGTGTTCTTGAGCAAAATTTTACCTAATTTAATTTTGATGAATTCTAGCTTAATTGTGCTTAAATTATTTGTATATTATGCTTGTAAAACCTAGATTGATGCTATTTAACATGATTAGAAGCCTTAAACTTCAAATTTTTAATAATCTAGGGTTTGTGTTCTTGAGCAAAATTGGGGCTTTTTGATATAAACAGGTTATGGCCGATTTTTGTTATGAATTATTGCTAAATTAAGTAGTGTAACATGTTTAGGTTGCTAAATAATCCAAACTTTGATCCTAAACATAATTTTTGAGCATTAAAGTGGACTTTTTAAGTCTAAAATTCATGAACTTAACCAATTTGATATAAATGCCATTTGAAACTTGTTTAATTGCTAATAATTGTAGTGACCCGAACTTTTCCATGTATATATATATATATATATTAAATGAAATTGTTATTTACATGATTAAGTGTTTCCAACATGTTAAGAAATCAAACTTGTTAAGACTTGATTAATTTAAATAGGTTTCATATAGACAATTGACCACCCAAGTTGACCGGTGATTCACGAACGTTAAAACTTGTAAAAACTATATGATGACATATATATGATTATATATATATATATTTAACATGATATTATGATAAGTAAGTATCTCATTAGGTATTTTAACAATGAGTTATATACATAAAATTGAGTTTATTGAATTAAGAAACTCGAAACGATATATATAACGATTATCGTTATAACAACGTCTTACTAAATTCATATGAATCATATTAAGATATTGATACACTATGTTTAATAATGATAAATGATAAGTAAACATGTCATTAAGTATATTAACAATGAGCTACATATGTAAAAACAAGACTACTAACTTAATGATTTCGAAACGAGACATATATGTAACGATTATCGTTGTAACAACATTTAACTGTATATATATATCATACTAAGATATATTAATATATCATAATATCATGATAATGTAATAATTTAGCATCTCTTTAGATATAATAAACAATGGGTTAAAACATTTAACAAGATCGTTAACCTAAAGGTTTCAAAACAACATTTACATGTAACGACTAACGATGACTTAACGACTCAGTTAAAATGTATTTACATGTAGTGTTTAAATATGTATTCATACACTTTTGAAAGACTTCAAGACACTTATCAAAATACTTCTACTTAACAAAAATGCTTACAATTACATCCTCGTTCATTTTCATCAACAATTCTACTCGTATGCACCCGTATTCGTACTCGTACAATACACAGCTTTTAGGTGTATGTACTATTAGTATATACACTCTAACGATCAGCTCTTAGCAGCCCATTTGAGTCACCTAACACATGTGGGAACCATCATTTGGCAACTTGCATGAAATATCTCATAAAATTACAAAAATATTAGTAATCATTCATGACTTATTTACATGTAAACAAAATTACACATCCTTTATATCTAATCCATATACCAACGACCAAAAACACCTACGAACACTTTCATTCTTCAATTTTCTTCATCAAATTGATCTCTCTCAAGTTCTATCTTCAAGTTCTATCTTCAAGTTCTAAGTGTTCTTCATAAATTCTATAAGTTCTAGTTTCATAAAATCAAGAATACTTCCAAGTTTACTAGCTTACTTCCAATCTTGTAAAGTGATCATCCAACCTTAAAAAATCTTTCTTATACACAGAAAGATATCTTTCTAATACAAGGTAATACTCATATTCAAACTGTGATTCAATTTCTATAGCTATAACAATCTTATTTCGAGTGGAAATCTTACTTGAACTTGTTTTCGTATCATGATTCTGCTTCAAGAACTTTCAAGCCATCCAAGGATCCTTTGAAGCTAGATCTATTTTTCTCATTTCCAGTAGGTTTATCCACAAAACCTGAGGTTGTAATGATGTTCATAACATCATTCGATTCATATATATAAAACTACCTTATTCGAAGGTTCAAACTTGAAATCACTAGAACATAGTTTAGTTAATTCTAAACTTGTTCGCAAACAAAAGTTAATCCTTCTAACTTGACTTTTAAAATCAACTATACACATGTTCTATATCTATATGATATGCTAACTTAATGATTTAAAACCTGAAAACACGAAAAACATCATAAAACTGGATATACGCCGTCGTAGTAACACCGCGAGCTGTTTTGGGTTAGTTAATTAAAAACTACGATAAACTTTGATTTAAAAGTTGTTCTTATGGGAAAATGATTTTTCTTATGAACATGAAACTATATCCAAAAATCATGATTAAACTCAAAGTGGAAGTATGTTTTCCAAAATGGTCATCTAGACGTCGTTCTTTCGACTGAAATGACTATCTTTACAAAAACGACTTGTAACCTATATTTACGACTACAAACTTATACTTTTTCTGTATAGATTCATAAACATAAGTTCAATATGAAACCATAGCAATTGGATTCACTCAAAACAGATTTAAAACGAAGAAGTTATGGGAAAAACAAGATTGAATATTTTTATTTGTTGTAGCTACGTGAAAATTGGTAACAAATCTATATTAATCATATACTAGCTAACTTATATTGTATAATACATATATTCTAATATATTATGTAATCTTGGGATACCATAGATATGTATTCAAATGTTTTGACATATCATATCGACCTATCTATATATATTATTTGGAACAACCATAGACACTCTATATGCAGTAATATTGGAGTTAGCTATATAGGGTTGAGGTTGATTCCAAAAATATATATACTTTGAGTTGTGATCTAGCCTGAGACGTGTATACACTGGGTCGTGGATTGGGTCAAGATAATATATATCAATTTATTTCTATACATCTAACTATGGACAACTAGTTGTAGGTTACTAACGAGGACAGCTAACTTAATAAACTTAAAACATTAAAACGTATTAGAAATGTTGTAAATATATTTTGAACATACTTTGATATATATGTACATATTTGTTATAGGTTCGTGAATCGACCATTGGCCAAGTCTTACTTCCCGATGAAGTAAAAATCTGTGAAAGTGAGTTATAGTCCCACTTTTAAAATCTAATATTTTTGGGGTGAGAATACATGCAGCTTTATAAATGTTTTACAAAATAGACACAAGTACATGAAACTACTTTCTATGGTTGAACGATCGAAGCCGAATATGCCCCTTTTACTTGGTAACCTAAGAATTAGTAAACCAGTCTACTAATTGACGCGAATCCTAAAGATAGATCTATTGGGCCCAACAAACCCCATCCGTTGTAGCGGATGCTTTAGTACTTCGAGTTTTTATATCATGTCCGATGGTTGTCCCAAAATGATGGGGATATTCTTATAAGCATCTTGTTAATGTCGGTTACCAGGTATTCAACGTATGAATGATTCTTATCTCTATGTATGGGATGTATTGAAATATGAAATCTTGTGGCCTATTATTATGATTTGATAATATATAGGTTAAACCTATAACTCACCAACATTTTTGTTGACGTTTTAAGTATGTTTATTATCAGGTGATTATTAAGAGCTTCCGCTGTTGCATACTAAAATAAGGACAAGATTTGGAGTCCATGCTTGTATGATATTATGTAAAACTGCATTCAAGAAACTTATTTTTGATGTAATATATTCATATTGTAAACCATTATGTAATGGTCGTGTGTAAACGGTATATTTTAGATTATCATTATTTGATAATCTACGTAATGCTTTTTAAACCTTTATTGATAAAATAAAGGTTATGGTTGTTTTAAAAATGAATGCAGTCTTTGAAAAACGTCTCATATAGAGGTCAAAACCTCGCGACGAAATCAATTAATATGGAACGTTTATAATCAATATGAACGGGACATTTCAGTTGATATCCGAGCGTTGGTCTTAGAGAACCAGAAATTTGCATTAGTGTGTCTTATCGAGTTTGTTAGGATACATTAGTGAGTCTGAACTTCGATCGTGTTTTCTTTAAAAACGATTGCTTAACACTTTTGTTGGAAACTATATATTATTAACATGTAAATATTATGTGATATATTAACCTCTTAATGTGTTTGATATTGTGTGATAGATGTCTACCACCAGTACAAATCCCATCGATTCACCTAATAATAATGAAGAGTCGAATATATTTTGGAAAGATTCACAAATTTCCGAAGAGGAACCGGAAGAAGAGGAACCGGAAGAGGAGGAACCGGAAGAGGAGGAACCGGAAGAAGAGGAACCGGAAGAGGAGGAACAAGAAGAAGAAGAGGTTCCGAAGGAAGAAATATTGATACCTATAGTAAATCGATTAAATAAAAGAAAATCCTCAACCAATGGACCAAAGTTAATAATGGTCAATGATGTTTCCACCGAGGAAGCAAAATATTGGGAAGATTATCAATTTTCCGATGAATCGGATCCCGATGAGGATTCCGATGATGTTATAGAAATTACCTCGACCCAATTTAATAAAGCGAAAGAAAATAATAAGGGAAAAGGTATAAAAATAGAGAAACCCGATTCCAACCCCGATGAACTTTATATGTATCAGCAACATCCGTATTTCCTAAAATGTAACAATGACCCGGGAACCTCTAAACCACCAGGTTTTTCTAAACCATTGTGGAAAATGACGGCTCGTAATAGAGGAACACCATATATTCCTAGAAAATTAGGAAAACGAACCAAGTCTGAAGAATAAGAAACCAGTGATTCAGATTAGAGGGTTATAATCATATTGTGTATTATATGTATTGTAGTGTGCTTGTACTTTTATGTTCTATGTAAAAATTGCTTGTATTGTTTGTTAATTATCTTTTACGAATCTAATCCTTGTCTATTTTACAGTATAAAAACAAAATGGACGTTAAGGGTAGACAACCGAATATTTTAAAAGACCTACCAGAGGATATGATTGAGGAAATCTTGTCTAGAGTCGGTCAGAATTCATCAGCACATTTAGTTATGGCGAAATTAACTTGTCAAACATTTGAAAGACTTTCCAGAAATGCCTTAGTTTATAAAAGGCTTTCCTTTGATAGGTGGGGTATATCACATTGGGGAGACCGTAAGTTACGCCGTATTTTCTTTAAAGCGTTAAATGCGGGGAACCCAAATGCAATTTTACGCTACGGATTAAGAACCTATTTTGACTTAACATATCTCAACATAGGATTTTGTGAATTAGAAAGAGCTTCTAACATAAAGAAGCATGTTATACTTACGGGTTAGTGATGTTCGCTTCTTACCAAAGTGAGAAAAAGAACATCGGATTGCAGCTTTTAAATAAAACCTTCCCACAAGTGACGGATTCAGTAGTTGGGGTGAGAAACAAGGTTTTTAGATTATTACGGGGCTGTTGGACATTACGAAACCCTCATCCTTTTGACAACATTACAACATGCTGCCTAGCCAATGGTCATAACGGTTATTTTCCACAAGATCAAGGATGGGAAGTCGTCTTAGTAAAACCTGAATGCATGACTTGTTTCTGGACTTATGAATTACGTGTCTTTATTTCTTTTGCTGAACGACTTGCGTATTAACTAGAATTGCCTTCATAGCTGCCGAGTAGCAAAGTTATTATGTGCTATATTTCATCCTATATGTATTATAGCGGTATTGTAAGTTTGTAAAATATTGTATAAAGTTTGAACGCGAAATATTATTGTAATAAGTTTTTCATATAGAATCGTAGTAGTTGAATTGTATAATAGCTGCTAAGTATGAACTTAACGGGTAGGTACTACCCGAATTAAAACTATAAAATGCTAATATGAAGAAAAAGCTTTTATAATTAAGTTCAAATTATGCTAAGAAATACTATTGACTACTCTTAAATTCTATATGATTAACTCAATTCTTTTGGCTATTTTGAAGTAAATGGCACCGGCGACTCGTCAGAACTTGAACATGAATGAGGAAGACTTCCGTGTTTTCCTTGCTGCGAACATAGCCGCAGTGCAGGATGCAATGCAAAATAACAATAACTCTGGATCTAGCAGTGGAACTAATTCCGCAAGAAATCGTGTAGGATGCTCCTACAAAGAATTCACTGCCTGCAAACCTTTGGAATTTGATGGAACCGAAGGACCAATTGGATTGAAACGGTAGACCGAGAAGGTCGAAGCGGTGTTTGCCATAAGTAAATGTACTGAAGAGGACAAAGTTATGTACGCAACGCATACCTTCACAGGTACGGCGTTAACGTGATGGAATACCTATCTCGAGCAGGTAGGACAAGATGCTGCTTACGCACTACCATGGTCAGCATTCAAGCAATTGATGAACTAGAAGTATCATCCCAGGAACGAGGTCAATAAGCTCAAGGTAGAGCTTAGAGGATTATGAATGCAAGTTTTCGATATCACCACGTACGAACGACGATTCACAGAATTGTGCCTATTGTGTCCCAGAACATTTGAAGACGAAGAAGAGAAGATCGACGCATTTGTAAAAGGGTTACCGGAAAGAATTCAAGAAGATGTGAGTTCACACGAGCCCACCTCCATACAAAAGGCATGTTGAATGGCTCACAAATTAGTGAACCAGATTGAAGGAAGGATTAAAGATCAGGCGACCGAAGAGGCTAACATGAAACAAGTCAAGAGAAAGTGGGAAGAAACCAATGACAAGAATCACCAATACAACAACAACAATCACCACCAAAATCGCAACAACTATCCCAATAACCGCAACATCAATCGCAACAACAACTTCAACAAACATCCCAACAACAACTAAAATAACTGGCCCAACAACAATAACAACAACAACAACAACATCAGCAACAATAACAATCCCAACAACAATTTCAATAACAACAATGGCAACAAAAACCAAAAACAGCCATGCCAAAGATGTGAAGAGCATCACCTGGGGTTCTGCACGACATTTTGAAACAGGTGTAAAAGAAATGGTCATAGCGCGAAGAAGTACGAAATCTACGGACCAATGCATAACAGAACTAAAGGAACAAATAATGTCGGAACAAATAATACCGCCATAGTTTGTTTTGGATGTGGAAAACCAGGACACTTTAGTAGAAATTGCCCGAATCAGGGGAATACTAATGGGCAGGGCCGCGGAAGAGTTTTCAATATTAATACGGCAGAAGCGCAGGAAGACCCGGAGCTTGTTACGGGTACGTTTCTCATTGACAATAAATCTGCTTATGTTTTATTTGATTCGGGTGCGGATAGAAGCTATATGAGTAGAGATTTTTGTGCTAAACTAAGTTGTTCACCGACGCCCTTGGATAATAAATTTTTACTCGAATTAGCAAACGGTAAATTAATTACAGCAGATAATATATGTCGGAATCGAGAAATTAAACTGGTTAACGAAACATTTAAGATTGACTTGATACCAGTAGAGTTAGGGAGTTTTGATGTGATAATCGGTATGGACTGGTTAAAAGAAGTAAAAGCAGAGATCATTGGTTACAAAAATGCAATTCGCATTATACGAGAAAAAGGAAAACCCTTAATGGTGTACGGAGAAAAGAGCAACGCGAAGTTAAATCTTATTAGTAACCTGAAGGCACAAAAACTAATAAGAAAAGGTTGCTATGCTGTGCTAGCACACGTCGAGAAAGTCAATTCCAAAGAAAAGAACATCAATGATGTTCCAATCGCAAAAGAATTTCCCGATGTATTTTCGAAAGAATTACCGGGACTACCTCCACACCGATCCGTTGAATTTCAAATAGACCTTGTACCAGGAGCTGCACCAATAGCTCGTGCTCTATACAGACTCGCACCTAGCGAAATGAAGGAACTTCAGAGCCAATTACAAGAACTTTTAGAGCGTGGTTTCATTCGACCAAGCACATCACCGTGTGGAGCTCCTGTTTTGTTTGTCAAGAAGAAGGATGGTACATTTAGGTTGTGTATCGACTACCGAGAGTTGAACAAACTTACCATCAAGAACCGCTATCCACTACCGAGAATCGACAACTTATTTGATCAACTACAAGGCTCGTCGGTTTATTCGAAGATTGATTTACATTCTGGGTATCATCAAATGCGGGTGAAGGAGGATGATATTCCAAAGACTGCTTTTAGGACGCGTTACGGTCATTACGAGTTTATGGTTATGCCATTTGGATTGACGAACGCACCAGCTGTGTTCATGGACCTCATGAACTTAGTGTGTGGGCCATATCTTGACCAGTTTGTCATTGTTTTCATCGATAACATACTTATTTACTCGAAGAATGATCAAGAGCATGAAGAACATTTAAGAAAAGTGCTAGAGTTGCCGAGAAAAGAAAAACTGTACGGTAAGTTTTCAAAGTGTGCATTTTGGTTGGAAGAAGTTCAATTCCTCGGTCACATAGTGAACAAAGAAGGTATTCAGGTGGATCCAGCAAAGATTGAAACTGTTGAAAAATTGGAAACCCCGAAAACTCCGAAGCATATATGTCACATCCCTACTTTTTCCGTTATCTTTTTCAGTTAATTATTTAATGACCGTTAACTGTTAGTGTGCCACGTCATTTCTATGACCAATATTATTATTTTTGTAATAATATTTATATTAATTATTATGTGTTATGTGAATATTTGTATTCATATTTTAATTTATACGTTTCTACGTCTCGCGGATTTCCATCCGGCGAATCTTTTCGGTTTTAAAACCAACGGACGCGTTTTTGGGTTTTTTAAATCCTAAATATTTTAAATATGATATTTTAAGATTATATTATTATATAGTGTATTTATATTTATTTTTCGTCGCGCGTTTGTTATCTTTCCGGATTTTTAATCGCGTAAGCGTGTTTTCGCGTTTCGGGACTCGTTCGGGCTTTCGTGCCATCAGGAAATTATAATTTATCAAAAGTGGACCCATGGGGCCCACCCCCATGCAAGTTTCGGCCGAAGCCAAGGGGGGAGGGGGTTAATACTCCTTATTTTTCTTTATTTGATATTTTTATCTTATCACTTCTAAATTTATCCAAAAACCTAGTTCTATTTTGTGCTCTCCCTTTTTGCTCTCCCCTTGCTATCGCCATTCATCACCAACATCACCATCATCATCTAAAATTAAAGCTTGGATCAAGGAGTGATTAGTACCAACCCGTTCCTCTCGTTCTTCTCTACGCGATTACATAAAACGTTTCTCGATTAGGGTATAAACCCTAACCCTAGAATTTTCAATTTTTCATTTATTTGCTGTATTTTGATGATTATTTAGTAGTATGATGTTTGTGGATTATTGTAATGATGTTTGTATGCATAGATGTACTAATAATTGCATGTTTTCGGTTTGTTAAATTCTGGACAGCAGCTTTTTCGTGTATTCTGGGTTTGTGACTGAGATAAAAGTTAAAATAAAGTATGTAAATGAGTTCCTCTCATCAAGACATTAATTTTAGACTCCGGATTCATGTCGTTTCGATTCCCGGAGCCCTAGTTATGATCAAATTACTATTTTGTTAAAATTGAATTGTGGATTGACATGAAACAGGTTTGGTCCGACTTTGTGACCTTCATTGGTGTCTTTAGGGTGTGTTAGTGTGTTAGGACTGATGGTGGGACGAACTTTCATGTTCGGGTCACCAAAATCCGAGCCACGGTTCACCCGTTACAACTAAAACACGGTTTTGAGAAGATTGAAGGTCCAAGTGGTGTCATGGCTGATTACCACAACTTGTGGACTTTTCTTGGTGTGTTCTTGAGTGCACCATTGTGTCGGGTATTTTGAATAGGCGGAGATGCATATAAGGCTCGCCAGAAATCGACACCCGGGGCTCAAGATACGACCCGATGAACTTTTGAATTAAAACTTATGATTAATTCTAAAACTTATGATAAAAATAATGAAACTCGTTATTAATTAATTACTTATGATAAAAGAAGTAATTATTATTATTATTTAAGAATTATGATATAAATATTTATTATATCACTTGATTATTATTTATGATTTAATTAACATTTTAATTTAACTTATGATTAATAATACTTTTATTATTAATGGAAAATACTTATGATAAGTATTAAATGTATTTTATAAGAATATTATTATAAGACTTATAATAAAGATTAAATAATTATTTAATTATTATAAGACTTAATTATTATTTAATTATGATTTAATTATTAAATACTTATGATTTAATAATTATAATTAGAAACTTATGATATGATTAATAATTCATTATTAATTAATAATACTTATGATATGATTTAAAATTTATTATTAATTAATAATACTTATATTATGATTAATATTTAATTAATTAATTAAATACTTATGTTATATTAATTATATCATTTCAACTTATATTAACTTTAATAATTCATTTTATTTAATTAAACTTATGTTATGACATAATTATACACTTTTAACTCTAATAAACGTTATAACTTATGTTATTATTATAATTTACACTTCTCAAAGTAATGTTGACTATGTTTGACCAAGGTTGACTTTTGAGTTGACTTTCGATTGACTTTGACTTTCAGTTGACTTTTGTTGACTTTCTAAATAAGGAACTTTCCTAACTTAAAAACTTTCCAAAAATAGAAACTTTCCTAAAATAAAAAATTTCCTAAAATAGAAACTTTCCTAAAATAGAAACTTTCCAAAAAATAGAAACTTTCCTAAAATAGAAACTTTCCTAAAATAGAAACTTTCCTAAAATAGAAACTTTCCAAAAATGGAAACCTGCTAAAAATAGAAACTTTCTAAAAATAGAAAGTATGTGTCCGTACGCTGCTCCAGTCAAACCGATGCTTGCCAAGTATTGTTCTATGTCTACTTGCAACATGTACAATAGCTATCATACTAAGACTTGACCTAAGTTAGTTATTTATATCGACCTGCTTTATTTATAGGTCGACGTTGTGATCATTCCTGATCACTTTACTCTATTTGCTATTCGCTTATTTGTGTGGTTTCTTCAGTTGCTTTTAAGGTGAGTTATAGTCCCGTTTTTACATACTTTTCAAAGTATATTTTTGGGATGTGATTACATGCATTTTTATTTACGTTTAGACACAAGTAACAGTTAAATTTAATTATTCATTGTGAGTTGGACAAAAATATTCCCTAGTCTGGTAACTGTAATCATTGGTTTCTACCGGTGAACGCGAATCCTACGGATAGATCTATCGGGTTTGACAACCCCATTTCGAGCTAGTCGCGCTAGCAATTTATAATCGGGATGTTTAGTACTTCGTAATTTGTTGTAGATACACTGTCCAAGTGTATATTTTTATTGTGTTTGGCAAGGGTAAATAAAGGGTTAAGTGGTTACCAGGTGGCTCATTGATAATGGAATAATGTTTAATGTTTTATAACATTTTTAAATCTTGTGGTCTAAAGTTTACTTATTTATTTAAACCTATAATTCACTCAACCTTTGTGTTGACAGTTTACTTGCATGTTTTCACAGGTACTTGAGTTATATGATGCTTCCGCTGTCTTTAGAAGAGTCTGCATGCATTTGGGCAGATTTTATTGAAACAATTTATGAAACTTAAGTTGGCATTCTATTTTTGGATAATTTAAACTTGTGGGTTGTTGGCAAGGTTTTGTGTCAACTTTTGGTTTATTACTATGGTTGGTTGTTTTAAAACTACTTATTTTGGTTTGTTTCCTTTTTGGGAAACATTTGTAATAAAAGAATGCAACTTTGTTTATTTAATTTATTTAAGTCCGATCAAGCTGTGGGACCAACTGACGGATCCGTTAAGTGTTTTGACGGGGTCGTCACATGTGGTATCAGAGCGTTGGTTGTAGGGAACTAGGCGGTCTTAATGTGGTCAACCCGTGATTTTTAGGGTGCATTAGAGTCTATCTACAACCCGACCTTTATGCTATAGCATTAATATGCATTTCATTTCGTATAAGTTATATTATTAGCTTTTATATCTTTTTGGTATGTGGTTTGCGGTTTTGCTGTTTGCAGATGTCGACTTCGAGCGATAACTCCGTTGCTGCTCCTGCTCCACCGTCTCCTGCTAGACGTCGTGCTAATCAACCAGAGATCGATGATCCTGTTCATTACTATTTTTCTACCATTACTCATATGAACCGGGATTATAATGAGGTGACACGTATTAACGCCCTTAGTGATTGTTTGCGCACTTTGCCACATAATGAAGTTATGGACGAAATCCGTGCCGACATGGATAACTTTATCACTTTCAAGCATAGGGTTGAGGATGAGAACCGTAAGCGTGATCGAGAAGTTAAGGCTAAGTTCGAGGCTCTCGAGAGCACTGTTCGTGTGTTGAAGGAAGAGTTGGATGTTGTGAAAGGGAAGTTGCGTAAGTATGAGGATCCCGCTGAGACTCATGCTGGACCAGCTTATCACACCCGCTCTAAGTGAATGTGATATGATTATTCATATTGATTATCTATTTCATCAGACTTAATGTCCTTTTTATACATACATTTTGGGTTATGTACGGCGTTTTGCCGAGGATTTTATTAAGATTTTGTTATGGGATATTTTTTTTTCATTATGTATGGATGGTTATTTTTATGACATCTATTATCATTATCATGTTTTATTTTTGATGTTGTGGCTCTTGGCATGTTATATTATGCGTAATATATGTTCATGTATGTTAGGTGCTATGTATGTTGTATGATGTTATCATAAAATATGTATGCATGTGATGGTTATTTCTATAACAATCATAACTGTCATGTTATTACTCATAGTGTTAGTTGACTAATATTTTAATGGTTAGTCTTTTCATGTTTTGATCTATTCCTTTATGACACTAGTATTATTCTTGGTACTAACGGATGTGTTATTCTATTTTGAAGATCATGCCTCTAAGAGAATCCACTGAAGCGCGTATGCAACGCCTGATCAATGAAGGAATTGCTGCTGCTATGGCAGCAAATGCTAATGTTAACGCCAACAACAACAACCAGGTGGGATGCTCCCACAAAACTTTTATGGCTGGTCGACCCCAAGAATTCAGTGGTACGGAAGGACCAATAGGGCTTACTCGTTGGTTCGAGAAAATCGAATCTATTTTCAGGGTCAGTCGGGTCCGTGAAGAGGACAAAGTTAGTTTCGCTAGTTGCACTCTCAAGGATAGTGCCTTGACATGGTGGAACAATCTGGTTAGTAGTTTGGGGAATGATGTAGCTTATGGTTTGGCCTGGAATGATTTTAAGGAAAGATTGATCACCCGCTATAGACCTCGGGGTGAGCTTAAGAAGCTAGAGGTTGAGCTCAAGAATTTGAAAATGCATGGCACCAAGTTAGATGCCTATGAACGAAGGTTTTTCGAGTTAACTCTGCTGTGTCCTAGGGTTTATGCGGATGAGGACCGCAAAATTGAGGCTTACATTGATGGTTTGTCCGAGAAGATTGAACACGGGGTTGAGTCTAGTGAACCCCAGACTATTGAGGCGGCTATGTCTATGGCCCACAAACTTAATGACAAGGTGTTGAGAAGAAGCAAGACTACAGTTGTTGAAACTAGTGAGGAGGTTGTCAAGAAGGCTGATAATGGGAAACGAAAGTGGGATAACAACTGCAATCAAAACCAAAATCAGCAGAAGAAACAGGATACCTCAGGTGCTAACAACAGAAATCAGCGTGTGTGTCCTCGTTGCTATAAAGCTCATGATGGTTACTGCACAGTTACTTGTAAGAGGTGCTCTAAGCAAGGCCACATTGCTAAAGATTGTACAGTACTTTTGTCGGGTTCTGCTACTCCCGAGGCTGGTGGTAATAATAATGTTGGTAATAGAGGTGGTAACGGTAATGGTAATGGGAAACCGAATAATGGAAGTAATCAAAGGGTTTGTTACGAGTGTGGGAAGCCGGGGCATTTCCGAGATGCTTGTCCCAACAAGAAGACTGCTGAAACTGCACGCGACCGAGCGTTTAACATTAATGCTAAGGATGCGGAGGAAGATCCTAAGCTTGTTACTAGTACGTTCTCAGTCAACGATTTATCAGTTTATGTACTATTTGATTCAGGGGCTGATTTAAGTTTTGTGTCGAGTAAATTAAGTCCGAGAATCAAAATGCCGTTAACTCCCTTAGACAATACTTATGTTGTTGAAGTAGCTAATGGTAAAGAACTTACTGCTAAGACTGTACATCGTAAGTGTAACATTAATCTGGATGGTAGGGATTTTGAGATAGATTTGATACCGATTGAACTTGGTAGTTTTGATATTGTTATTGGTATGGATTGGTTATCTACGAACCATGCTGAGATCGTGTGTTATGATAAGGATATTCGTATTACTGATGTGATTGGAGAGCCACTGATGGTCTTTGGAGATAAGAAATGCACACAGTTAAATCTTATTAGTTGTATGGAAGTTCGTAAACATCTCTGCAAAGGCTGTCATGCTATTCTTGCTCATGTTGTTGATCCTAGTAAGGAAGTGAAGAACGTTGATGACGTTCACATTGTTAGGGATTTTCCCGAGGTGTTTCCCGATGACTTACCTGGCCTTCTGCCGCAACGCGCGGTAGAATTTCAAATTGATCTTGTTCCCGGCGCTGCTCCTGTAGCACGTGCTCCTTATCGTCTTGCGCCTTCCGAACTTCAAGAATTGTCGAGTCAACTCCGTGAGTTGTTAGACAAAGGTTTTATTCATCCTAGTTCGTCCCCTTGGGGAGCTCCCGTTCTGTTTGTTAAGAAGAAAGATGGTTCTTTTCGTTTTTGCATTGACTATCATGAACTGAATAAGCTCACTGTTAAAAATCGTTATCCTCTTCCGAGAATTGATGATCTGTTCGATCAGCTTCAGGGTTCTTCTGTTTATTCAAAAATTGATCTTCGTTCTGGCTATCATCAGTTGCTTGTTAAAGAATCTGATGTTTCAAAAACTGCTTTTCGCAACCGTTACGGTCACTTTGAATTTCTTGTTATGCCGTTCGGATTGACAAATGCACCTGCTGTGTTCATGGACCTCATGAACCGTGTGTGTAGACCCTATCTGGACAAGTTCATTATTGTTTTCATCGACGACATCCTTATCTATTCTAAGAGTGATGAAGAGCACGAAGAACACTTGAGGTTAGTGCTTGATTTGTTAAAGAAAGAAGAGTTGTACGCTAAGTTCTCTAAGTGTGCTTTTTGGTTAAGAGAAGTTCAGTTCCTTGGTCATATTGTTAGTAAACAGGGAATACAAGTTGATCCTGCTAAAATTGAGGCGATTATGAAGTGGGAAACCCCGAAAACTCCTACTCAGATTCGTCAGTTCTTAGGGTTGGCAGGTTACTATCGAAGGTTCATTCAGGATTTCTCTCGTATTGCGAAACCTTTGACTGCTTTAACGCATAAGGGGAAGAAGTATGAGTGGAAGGATGAACAGGAGGATGCTTTTCAGATTTTGAAGAAGAAGTTGACTACCGCTCCGATTTTGTCACTACCGGAGGGAAATGACAATTTTGTTGTTTATTATGATGCATCGCGATAAGGCTATGGTTGCGTTTTGATGCAACGAAAGAAGGTTATTGCGTATGCATCATGACAGTTGAAGATTCACGAACAGAACTATACAACTCATGATTTAGAGTTGGGGGCTGTTGTTTTTGCACTTAAAATTTGGAGACACTATCTTTATGGTGTTAAGAGTACTGTGTACACCGATCACAAGAGTCTTCAACATATTCTCGATCAGAAACAGTTGAACATGAGACAACGAAGATGGATTGAGACGTTGAATGATTATAATTGTGACCTTTTGTATCACCCGGGTAAGGCCAATGTTGTGGCTGATGCATTGAGTCGTAAAGAAAGGACTGAACCTCGCAGGGTTAGGGCCTTGAATATGACAGTTAGATCAAACCTCGCAAGGCAGATTCTTGAGGCACAACAAGAAGCCTTAAAGGAGGAGAATTTCGTGAAGGAGAATGTAGAAAAGGTAGCTAAGAAGTTTGAAGTACGAGCTGATGGTACTAGGTATTTTGCGGGACGTCTTTGGGTTCCGAAATTTGGAGGTCTTCGACAACTTGTTTTGGATGAGGCTCATAAGTCTAGATACTCTATTCATCCTGGTTCAGGAAAGATGTATCAGGATCTTAAGGAGCTGTATTGGTGGCATAATTTGAAAGGTGATGTGGCTACGTATGTGGCTAAATGTTTGACCTGTGCTAAGGTCAAAGCTGAACATCAAAAACCGTCTGGACTTTTGGTGCAACCAGAAATTCCCGAATGGAAGTGGGAAGGTATCACTATGGATTTTATTACTAAGTTACCAAGAGTTTCGGGTGGCTATGATGCAATTTGGGTGATTGTAGATATACTCACGAAGTCGGCTCACTTTTTACCAATTAGGGAAACAGATTCAATGGAGAAACTCACCCGTTTGTATTTGAAAGAGATTATTTCTAGGCATGGTGTTCCCGTGTCCATTATTTCCGACCGAGACAGTCGATTTGTGTTGAGGTTTTAGCGATCTTTACAGGAAGCCTTGGGTACTAGGTTGGATATGAGCACCGCTTATCATCCTCAAACGAATGGTCAAAGTGAAAGGATCATTCAGACATTAGAAGATATGTTGCGAGCGTGCGTCATTGATTTTGGAAATGGGTGGGATAAATATTTGCCACTAGCTGAGTTTTCTTATAACAACAGTTACCACGCAAGTATTAAAGTCGCACCGTTTGAAGCTTTGTACAGTAGGAAATGTAGGTCTCCTATTTGTTGGAATGAGGTTGGGGATGCTCAACTTACAGGTCCAGAGATTATTCACGAGAGTACTGAGAAGATTGTACAAATTAAAGAAAGGTTGAGAACTGCTAGAAGTCAGCAAAAGAGTTATGCCGATAAGGGAAGGAAAGATGTTGAATTTCAAGTTGGTGATCGTGTTATGTTAAAGGTTTCTCCTTGGAAGGGCGTAATCCGTTTTGGTAAAAGGGGGAAGTTAAGTCCTCGTTTCGTGGGACCGTTTGAGATCATTGAAAGAGTTGGACCGGTGGCTTATCGTTTGAAATTGCCACAAGAACTCAGAGCTGTTCACGATGTTTTCCATATTTCGAATTTAAAGAAGTGCTTGGCTGAATTTGATCAGACTATTCCTTTGGAGGAACTTCAAGTTGATAAGCAATTGCATTTTATTGAGGAGCCTGTTGAAATCATGGACCGAGAGGTTAAGACTCTTAAACAGAGCAGAATTCCTATTGTTCGGGTCAGATGGAACGCTAGACGCGGTCCCGAGTTCACTTGGGAGCGTGAAGACCAGATGAAGCAGAAGTACCCGCATTTGTTCTCAGATGCCGAGTCAACCCCTGCGTCTGCTTAAATTTCGGGACGAAATTTCCGTAACGGGAAGGTACTGTCACGACCCTACTTTTTCCGTTATCTTTTTCAGTTAATTATTTAACGACCGTTAACTGTTAGGGTGCCATGTCATTTCTATGACCTATATTATTATTTTTGTAATAATATATATATTAATTATTATGTGTTATGTGAATATTTGTATTCATATTTTAATTTATACGTTTCTACGTCTCGCGAATTTCTATCCGGCGAATCTTTTCGGTTTTAAAATCAACGGACGCGTTTTCGGGATTTTTAAATCCTAAATATTTTAAATATGATATTTTAAGATCATATTATTATATAGTGTATTTATATTTATTTTTCGTCGCGCGTTTGTTATCTTTCCGGATTTTTAATCACGTAAGCGTGTTTTTGCGTTTCGGGACTCGTTCGGGCTTTCGGGTCATCAGGAAATTATAATTTATCAAAAGTGGACCCATGGGGCCTACCCCCATGCAAGTTTCGGCCGAAGCCAAGGGGGGGAGGGGGTTAATACTCCTTATTTTTCTTTATTTGATATTTTTATCTTATCACTTCTAAATTTATCCAAAAACCTAGTTCTATTTTGTGCTCTCCCTTTTTGCTCTCCCCTTGCCATCGCCATTCATCACCAACATCACCATCATCATCTAAAATTAAAGCTTGGATCAAGGAGTGATTAGTACCAACGCGTTCCTCTCGTTCTTCTCTACGCGATTACATAAAACGTTTCTCGATTAGGGTATAAACCCTAACCCTAGAATTTTCAAATTTTCATTTATTTACTGTATTTTGATGATTATTTAGTAGTATGATGTTTGTGGATTATTGTAATGATGTTTGTATGCATAGATGTACTCATAATTGCATGTTTTCGGTTTGTTAAATTCTGGACAGCAGCTTTTTCGTGTATTCTGGGTTTGTGACTGAGATAAAAGTTAAAATAAAGTATGTAAATGAGTTCCTCTCATCAAGACATTAATTTTAGACTCCGAATTCATGTCGTTTCGATTCCCGGAGCCCTAGTTATGATCAAATTACTATTTTGTTAAAATTGAATTGTGGATTGACATGAAACAGGTTTGGTCCGACTTTGTGACCTTCCTTGGTGTCTTTAGGGTGTTTTAGTGTGTTAGGACTGATGGTGGGACGAACTTTCATGTTCGGGTCACCTAAATCCGAGCCACGGTTCACCCGTTACGACTAAAACACGGTTTTGAGAAGATTGAAGGTCCAAGTGGTGTCATGGCTGATTACCACGACTTGTGGACTGTTCTTGGTGTGTTCTTGAGTGCACTATTGTGTCGGGTGGTTTGAATAGGCGGAGATGCATATAAGACTCGCCAGAAATCGACACCCGGGGCTCAAGATACGACCCGATGAACTTTTGAATTAAAACTTATGATAAAAATAATGAAACTCATTATTAATTAATTACTTATGATAAAAGAAGTAATTATTATTATTTAAGAATTATGATATAAATATTTATTATATCACTTGATTATTATTTATGATTTAATTAACATTTTAATTTAACTTATGATTAATAATACTTTTATTATTAATGGAAAATACTTATGATAAGTATTAAATGTATTTTATAAGAATATTTTTATAAGACTTATAATAAAGATTAAATAATTATTTAATTATTATAAGACTTAATTATTATTTAATTATGATTTAATTATTAAATACTTATGATTTAATAATTATAATTAGAAACTTATGATATGATTAATAATTCATTATTAATTAATAATACTTATGATATGGTTTAAAATTTATTATTAATTAATAATACTTATATTATGATTAATGTTTAATTAATTAATTAAATACTTATGTTATATTAATTATATCATTTCAACTTAAATTAACTTTAATAATTCATTTTATTTAATTAAACTTATGTTATGACATAATTATACACTTTTAACTCTAATAAACGTTATAACTTATGTTATTATTATAATTTACACTTCTCAAAGTAATGTTGACTATGTTTGACCAAGGTTGACTTTTGAGTTGACTTTCGGTTGACTTTGACTTTCAGTTGACTTTTGTTGACTTTCTAAATAAGGAAACTTTCCTAACTTAAAAACTTTCCAAAAATAGAAACTTTCCTAAAATAGAAACTTTCCTAAAATAAAAACTTTCCAAAAATAGAAACTTTCCTAAAATAGAAACTTTCCTAAAATAGAAACTTTCCTAAAATAGAAACTTTCCAAAAATGGAAACCTGCTAAAAATAGAAACTTTCTAAAAATAGAAAGTATGTGTCCGTACGCTCTTCCAGTCAAAACGATGCTTGTCGAGTATTGTTCCATGTCTACTTGCAACATGTACAATAGCTATCATACTAAGACTTGACCTAAGTTAGTTATTTATATCGACCTGCTTTATTTATAGGTCGGCGTTGTGATCATTCCTGATCACTTTACTCTATTTGCTGTTCGCTTGTTTGTGTGGTTTCTTCAGTTGCTTTTAAGGTGAGTTATAGTCCCGTTTTTACATACTTTTTAAAGTATATTTTTGGGATGTGATTACATGCATTTTTATTTACGTTTAGACACAAGTAACAGTTAAATTTAATTATTCATTGTGAGTTGGACAAAAATATTCCCTAGTCTGGTAACTGTAATCATTGGTTTCTACTGGTGAACGCGAATCCTACGGATAGATCTATCGGGTTTGACAACCCCATTTCGAGCTAGTCGCGCTAGCAATTTATAATCGGGATGTTTAGTACTTCGTAATTTGTTGTAGATACACTGTCCAAGTGTATATTTTTATTGTGTTTGGAAAGGGTAAATAAAGGGTTAAGTGGTTACCAGGTGGCTCATTGATAATGGAATAATGTTTAATGTTTTATAACATTTTTAAATCTTGTGGTCTAAAGTTTACTTATTTATTTAAACCTATAATTCACTCAACCTTTGTGTTGACAGTTTACTTGCATGTTTTCACAGGTACTTGAGTTATATGATGCTTCCGCTGTCTTTAGAAGAGTCTGCATGCATTTGGGCAGATTTTATTGAAACAATTTATGAAACTTAAGTTGGCATTCTATTTTTGGATAATTTAAACTTGTGGGTTGTTGGCAAGGTTTTGTGTCAACTTTTGGTTTATTACTATGGTTGGTTGTTTTAAAACTACTTATTTTGGTTTGTTTCCTTTTTGGGAAACATTTGTAATAAAAGAATGCAACTTTGTTTATTTAATTTATTTAAGTCCGATCAAGCTGTGGGACCAACTGACGGATCCGTTAAGTGTTTTGACGGGGTCGTCACATGTGGTATCAGAGCGTTGGTTGTAGGGAACTAGGCGGTCTTAATGTGGTCAACCCGTGATTTTTAGGGTGCATTAGAGTCTATCTACAACCCGTGGTTTTTAGGGTGCGTTAGAGTCTATCATCCAAATTCAACAACGGTTGAAAACCGCCCAAAGTCGACTAAAGAGCTACGCCGACATTAAAAGAAAAGATATAGAATTTGAAATTGGAGAGATGGTCATGCTTAAGGTTGCACCTTGGAAAGGCGTTGTTCGATTTGGTAAACGACGGAAATTAAATCCAAGGTATATAGGACCATTCAATATTATTGATCGTGTCGGACCAGTAGCTTGCCGACTTATTTTACCACAACAACTTGCAGCTGTACATTACACTTTCCACGTCTCAAATTTGAAGAAATGTTTTGCTAAAGAAGATCTCACTATTCCGTTAGAAGAAATCTGAAGCGTCCCGTTCATATCGATTATAAACGTCACGTACTTATTGGTGTCATTGCGAGGTATTGACCTCTATATGTGACATTTTTCAAAATCTGCATACGTTTTTATGATACAAACCATAACCTTTATTATAACCAAAGGCTTAAACAACATAATAATGATTATCGTTTAGCGATAATCTTAGTCTTACAAACTTTACATTTGATAATAACAATACGATTTCCAACATATTTCACATTACAAATCTTCCGATATGCAGTTTTATTTTTGACACAAATATGCATACTCCAAATCTTGCTTAAATTCGGCATAATGCAGCGGGAGCTTTTATTTATCACCTGAGAATAAACATGTTTAAAACGTCAACATAAAGTTGGTGAGATATAGGTTTAATGCTAGCAGCGTTATAAATATAGACCACAAGATTTCATATACACAAAAGTTTTAATAAAAAATATTCTAAGTAGTTGAGCACTTGATAACCATACTTAACATTTAATAAACGTCACATATTCCCTTTATTATGAAATTTCACTACACTGTACCAAGTATAGTTACCGAAACGAAGTACTGTGCAACCGTTGAATACTGGTCGTCCAGTCCGGTTGGGGTTGTCAGGCCCGATAGATCTATCAACAGGATTCGCGTTTACAATATCGCATGTAAATAGTAATTACCAAGCTACAGGGAAGTATGCCAGTGGTACAACTCAACGTAGAATATATTTTTAATTACTTGTGTCCATAACGTAAATCATAAAATGCATGTATTCTCATCCTGAGATATTTAGAGTTTAAAAATGGGACTATATACTCACTTTTGCCTTGAAGATATATAACCCGACCTGGTCTCCGATAGATATCACGAACCTAACCATATATAATATATCAACATATTTTCTTTTCAAATAATTCGTTACATGTATACTTATAATACTTTTAATATCCAATAGTCTGTAGTTAGCAGTCCGATGTTAGTGGTCCACAATTAGTTGTTCAATAAAATAAATAAAGACCCCATCGTATTCGTATTGAACGGAATTAATCTCGACCCATGGTACCATATTGTCAAATGACGTATTGTGTACATGGTGTCTTATGATTTAAAATCGTGACCCAAAGTACCGTATTGTCAAATGACGTATTGTGTACAATCATGAGGTCTTATAATTAATCTTCTCGTGTTGTTTACGGGTGGTCCTGAAATACATAAAATCAAATCATAAGTAAATATATATAAAATATCATATTAATTAGCAAAGATATGATTAGTTTAGTTTTATTCCAAATAATTTCGTAGCTAAACTAGCTTCGGATACCCAATTTTATTTTAGCCATAGTTTCTTCGATACAACTCCGTTTTTGTTGGTTCAACTTGCCAATTCCTTGGATCGAGCCATTATTTATGAATATGAACTGTAAATACCTTGGTTTACATTCTAAATCATAGGTTATAGGTCAAACTTGGGTGAATCTTATGAAAATGGTCATTTTCGTCATAAAAACAACATCTAGATGATCATTTTTTTATAAAAATACTTACACTTTGAGTTATACCATGAGATTTTTATATGTTAACATATTCATAAGAAATATCATTTTTCCAAAATATAAACTTCCAATTCAAAGTTTAAGATAGTTTTTAATTATCCAACCCGAAACAGCCCCCGGTTGCACTCCGATGACGTAGATTCAGTTTTAAGGTGTTCTTTGTAAAATCAAGTTGTATCTTGTTAAGTTAGCATATCATTATGATATATTACAGGTCTTGAAGTGTTTTAAAAGTCAATTTAGATGGATCTATTTAGTTTGCGAACAAGTTTGAAATCATTCAAACTATGTTCTTGTTGTTATATATATTCGTAGTAAGATAGTTATATATGAATTGAACAAGATGATGAACCAAGGTTATACCTCAAGTATGATGAAGAAAGTTACTGAATAAACAAGATATGAACTTGTTCTTGATGACTTGAAAGATTAAGAAGTGAAATCATGAAAAGAAACAAAGGTTGTAAGTAAGTTATATCTTGATTTAAGATAATTAACTTACATGAATTGAATCAAAGTTTAAACATAGTTTTACCTTGATTATGAAGCTAGAAACTTATGAAGACCTTGAAGAACACTTGAAGGTTGAAGATAAGAGAGTTTAGAAGATCATCTAGCTTGAAAGAAAGTTGATATGAAAGTGTATGTGTGTGTATATATGGCGTGTATATGTATGTATATATATAGATTTTATGTTTTGATTTTTAGCTCATAAGTCTTCCTAGATGTTAACACTTGATCCCACATGTTGTTGACTAACAAAGGCTGCTAAGAGCAGATAATTGAGGTCTAATAATTGGTATTTATCAATAGTGAATACATCTAGAAGCTGCGTATAATATGGTTACATATACCCTAGGTATACGTGTAGAAATCTTGAGGAAACGGAACGAGAATTCAAATATAACTATCTTTTGTGAATATACTTATATTGTTTTTTGTATTTAAGCCCTTTAAAAGTGATTAAATAAGTATTTATACGATACTTGTATAAACATTATATGTTATAGGTATATATGTCAAAGAACGTTACGTATAGTTACCGTTTTGAAAACTTAAGTTAGTAGTCTCAAAGTATACTTATATCTCATTGTTATTAGTACACAATGAGATGCTAAATCATCCTTAGATCATGTTAAATATGTATAAATATGTATATGTACACAATTGTATAATTATCGTATGTTATATAGTTCGTGATATCATCAATCAAATTGGACGGTCAAACGTTGTGTAAAACTCTTTTTGAAAACACAAGACTCAACAAATTGGATTACTTATCATGTTGGTAATGTTTAATTTATGTAAATATTAATCTTATATGTATAAAACGATCGGAAAAATCCGGGTCGTTACAGTACCTACCCGTTAAATAAATTTCGTCCCGAAATTTTAAAGTTGTACCTATTTTGCGTTCTCGGGAAACAAATGTGGGTACTTTTGTTTCATCTGATCCTCTCATTCCCAAGTAAACTCGGGACCCCTTCGAGCATTTCAACGAACCTTAACGATTGGTATGTTGCTCTGCTTGAGCTGTTTAACTTCACGGTCCATGATTTCGACTGGTTCTTCTATGAATTATAGTTTCTCGTCGACTTGGATTTCTTCAAGAGGATTGGTGAGGTCTTCCTTTGCAAGACACTTCTTAAGGTTTGAAACGTGGAATGTATTATGTATTCCGGTGAGTTGTTGTGGTAACTCGAGTCGATAAGCTACCGGTCCAATGCGTTCGATGATCTTGAACGGGCCTACATACCTTGGGTTCAGTTTACCCCTTTTGCCGAAACGTATTACACCTTTCCAAGGTGACACCTTTAGCATAACCATGTCACTAATCTGAAACTCTAATGGTTTCCTTCAGACATCGGCGTAGCTCTTTTGGCGACTACGGGCTGTTTTCAATCTTTCCTTGATTTGTACTATCTTCTCAGTAGTTTCGTGTATGATCTCGGGAGCAGTTAATCGTCGATCTCCTACTTCATTCCAACAGATAGGGGATCTACACTTCCTTCCATATAGTGCTTCGAATGGTGCAGCTTTAATGCTCGCATGATAACTATTATTATACGAGAATTCTGCTAATGGTAGATATTTATCCCATCCGTTTCCAAAATCGATCACACATGCCCTGAGCATGTCTTCAAGAGTCTGAATTGTTCTTTCACTCTGCCCGTCAGTTTGCGGATGATATGCGGTGCTCATATCCAAACGAGTTCCCAGGGCCTGCTGTAGTGATTGCCAGAACTTTGATGTAAATCTACTATCACGATCGGATATAATGGAAATAGGTATTCCATGCCTTGAAACAATTTCCTTTATGTATAATCGTAATAGTTTCTCCATTCTATCCATTTCTTTTATAGGCAAGAAATGTGCAGATTTGGTGAGACGATCAACTATTACCCAAATGGTGTCATAACCCCATGCAGTCTTGGGTAACTTCGTGATAAAATCCATGGTAATACCGTCTCACTTCCATTCTGGGATTTCTGGTTGTTGAAGTAACCCTGACGGCTTCTGGTGTTCTGCTTTGACTTTGGAACAAGTTAAACATTCCCCGACATATATTGCAACGTCTGTCTTTAAATTAGGCCACCAATAATGTGTCTTAAGATCTTGATACATCTTTCCAACTCCAGGATGTATCGAGTATCTTGTCTTATGTGCCTCGTTCAATATCAACTTCCTTAATCCACCCAACTTTGGTACCCAAATACGTTTTGCAAAATATCGAATTCCATCTTCCTGTATAACGAGTTGCTTCTCATACTTCTTCATTATTTCATTTCCTATGTTTTCTTTAGTAAGAGGTTCTCGTTGAGCCTCTTTGATTTGTGAGTTGAGATTCATGCGAATTTTTATGTTCATCGCTCGTACTCGAATTAGCTCTCATTCCTTTCTGCTTAGAGCGTCGGCCACTACATTCGCTTTCCCGGGATGATAGCGAATCTCACAATCATAGTCGTTTATCAGCTCGACCCACCTACGTTGCCTCATGTTTAGCTGTTTTTGATTGAAAATATGTTGAACGCTTTTATGATCGGTAAACACAGTGCATTTAACCCCATAAAAGTAGTGTCTCCATATCTTCAATGCAAACACTACTGCTCCCAGTTCTAGATCATGCATCGTATAATTTCACTCGTGAATCTTCAATTGTCGGGATGCGTACACAATAACTTTCTTTCGTTGCATAAGGACGCAACCAAAACCTTATCGCGAAGCGTCACAATATATCTCAAAATCATCGTTCCCTTCAGGTAACGATAAAATAGGCGTTGTAGTCAACTTCTTCTTCAGTAATTGAAATGCACTCTCCTGCTCAAAGGTCCATTCGTACTTCTTTCCTTTTTGCGTTAACGCTGTCAATGGTTTAGCTATTCGAGAAAAATCTTGAATAAACCTTCTATAATAACCGGCTAAGCCCAAAAATTGACGTATTTGTGTTGGTGTCTTAGGAGTCTCCCATTTTTCAACGGCCTCAATTTTAGCTGGATCAACCTGAATTCCTTTGCTACTAACAACGTGACCAAGAAATTGCACCTCTTTTGTGACAACCCGGAAATTTCCAACCAAATTTAAACTTTATCTTTATATTATTCCGACACGATAAGCAAAGTTTGTTAAGTTAAATCTCAAGAATTTTAAATTGTGTTCATACATTCATTATAACCTCGACCAAATTCTGACGATTCACGAACCATTATATATAAATAAATATGTATATATATGTATATATATATATATTATAACTTGAGAATATTAATAAAGTATTAAACGTATAATACTTTACATGATCGTATTTGTTTCAATATGTTTATCGATGGAATTAGAAGATAATATCAAATTGTTGATTTATCAGATACATTATGATATGATTACGGGTCCTTTCAGTTGGTATCAGAGCGGTGGTCTTAGCGAACCAGGTCTGCATTAGTGTGTCTAACTGATAAGTCGTTAGGATGCATTAGTGAGTCTGGACTTCGACCGTGTCTGCATGTCAAAAGTTTTGCTTATCATTTCTAGTCGGAAATCATCTGCTTATCATCCATAGGAAATTACCTGCTTATCATTATTAGTCTAGACACGTCTTGCTACATTAATTGCATGAGTAGTGTATAGACAAACTTCATATCTTAGCGTATCTGCTAAATCATATCTTATCGTATCTGTTACTTTAAACTTTACCTGACATACCCCGCAAATTCCTCCGTAATCTATGAAATCTTTTGATCTCTATATATAGATATCCTATGTAAATAGAATACCACCCGATAGCCGAAAAATCATTTTATATCGAAAATCCTTTATCCAATCGTACTAAATGGAATTTGTCATCAGTTCAAGTCACTCGAATTCCGAAATGGAATCTCACTCAAGCTCCGAAAGCAGTGTGACCGGAATGGATCAACCAATCAGTCATCACCTATTCTGGATGAATTGGGGATGGGTTCGTAGCCTCCTCAATCATTGGAAACAAGAAGGAAGTGATCATTTCCATCCACCACATTACCCTCTTGGCGAAGAACCTGAAGCACTTACCGGCGAACGTGTTCGAGACACCATTTTCTCTCTCATTTCCAGGGTATCTCGTCATGATTATATACTACATTAAATTCTAGATTTTATTTATCCGCTCGTTCCGACCGACAATCATCCTGGAATAATAGAAGAAGTCAACAAACTTCGCGCTCGGGTAGTGGCTTTGGAGAATATGGTGCAGAGATTACAAACACCAGCAGCAGCACCAGCAGCATAACCAGTACCACCATCATCAACGCCAACAGTACCATTTCCACCTCCAACCACAACCGTGTTGTAAACCTCAACTTCACAATCTGTCCCACGATCATCAACGTCATACGCACCATAGATACCAAGGAGTACCAACAACAATAACTGACAAAGTATTAATTCATAACTGAAATGTCCCGTTCTTATTGATTAAAAACGTTCCATATTAATTGATTTCGTTGCGAGGTTTTGACCTCTATATGAGACGTTTTTCAAAGACTGCATTCATTTTAAAACAAACCATAACCTTTATTTCATCAATAAAGGTTTAAAAAGCTTTACGTAGATTATCAAATAATGATAATCTAAAATATCCTATTTACACACGACCATTACATAATGGTTTACAATACAAATATGTTACAACAAAATAAGTTTCTTGAATGCAGTTTTTACACAATATCATACAAGCATGGACTCCAAATCTCGTCCTTATTTAAGTATGCGACAGCGGAAGCTCTTAATAATCACCTGAAAATAAACATGCTTAAAACGTCAACAAAAATGTTGGTGAGTTATAGGTTTAACCTATATATATCAAATCATAATAATAGACCACAAGATTTCATATTTCAATACACATCCCATACATAGAGATAAAAATCATTCATATGGTGAACACCTGGTAACCGACATTAACAAGATGCATATATAAGAATATCCCCATCACTCCGGGACACCCTTCGAATATGATATAAATTTCGAAGTACTAAAGCATCCGGTACTTTGGATGGGGTTTGTTAGGCCCAATAGATCTATCTTTAGGATTCGCGTCAATTAGGGTGTCTGTTCCCTAATTCTTAGATTACCAGACTTAATAAAAAGGGGCATATTCGATTTTGATAATTCAACCATAGAATGTAGTTTCACGTACTTGTGTCTATTTTGTAAATCATTTATAAAACCTACATGTATTCTCATCCCAAAAATATTAGATTTTAAAAGTGGGACTATAACTCACTTTCACAGATTTTTACTTCGTCGGGAAGTAAGACTTGGCCACTGGTTGATTCACGAACCTATAACAATATATACATATATATATATATATATATATATATATATATATATATATATATATATATATATATATATATATATATCAAAGTATGTTCAAAATATATTTACAACACTTTTAATATATTTTGATGTTTTAAGTTTATTAAGTCAGCTGTCCTCGTTAGTAACCTACAACTAGTTGTCCACAGTTAGATGTACAGAAATAAATCGATAAATATTATCTTGAATCAATCCACGACCCAGTGTATACGTATCTCAATATTGATCACAACTCAAACTATATATATTTTGGAATCAACCTCAACCCTGTATAGCTAACTCCAACATTCACATATAGAGTGTCTATGGTTGTTCCGAAATATATATAGATGTGTCGACATGATAGGTTGAAACATTGTATACGTGTCTATGGTATCTCAAGATTACATAATATAAAATACAAGTTGATTAAGTTATGGTTGGAATAGATTTGTTACCAATTTTCACGTAGCTAAAATGAGAAAAATTATCCAATCTTGTTTTACCCATAACTTCTTCATTTTAAATCCGTTTTGAGTGAATCAAATTGCTATGGTTTCATATTGAACTCTATTTTATGAATCTAATCAGAAAAATATAGGTTTATAGTCGGAAAAATAAGTTACAAGTCGTTTTTGTAAAGGTAGTCATTTCAGTCGAAAGAACGACGTCTAGATGACCATTTTAGAAAACATACTTCCACTTTGAGTTTAACCATAATTTTTGGATATAGTTTCATGTTCATAATAAAAATAATTTTATCAGAATAATAACTTTTAAATCAAAGTTTATCATAGTTTTTAATTAACTAACCCAAAACAGCCCGCGGTGTTACTACGACGGCGTAAATCCAGTTTTACGGTGTTTTTCGTGTTTCCAGGTTTTAAATCATTAAGTTAGCATATCATATAGATATAGAACATGTGTTTAGTTAATTTTAAAAGTCAAGTTAGAAGGATTAACTTTTGTTTGCGAACAAGTTTAGAATTAACTAAACTATGTTCTAGTGATTACAAGTTTAAACCTTCGAATAAGATAGCTTTATATGTATGAATCGAATGATGTTATGAACATCATTACTACCTTAAGTTCCTTGTATAAACCTACTAGAAAAGAGAAAAATGGATCTAGCTTCAACGGATCCTTGGATGGCTCGAAGTTCTTGAAGCAGAATCATGACACGAAAACAAGTTAAAGTAAGATCATCACTTGAAATAAGATTGTTATAGTTATAGAAATTGAACCAAAGTTTGAATATGATTATTACCTTGTATTAGAATGATAACCTACTGTAAGAAACAAAGATTTCTTGAGGTTGGATGATCACCTTACAAGATTGGAAGTGAGCTAGCAAACTTGAAAGTATTCTTGATTTTATGTAACTAGAACTTGTAGAATATATGAAGAACACTTAGAACTTGAAGATAGAACTTGAGAGAGATCAATTAGATGAAGAAAATTGAAGAATGAAAGTGTTTGTAGGTGTTTTTGGTCGTTGGTGTATGGATTAGATATAAAGGATATGTAATTTTATTTTCATGTAAATAAGTCATGAATGATTACTCATATTTTTGTAATTTTATGAGATATTTCATGCTAGTTTCCAAATGATGGTTCCCACATGTGTTAGGTGACTCACATGGGCTTCTAAGAGCTGATCATTGGAGTGTATATACCAATAGTACATACATCTAAAAGCTGTGTATTGTACGAGTACGAATACGGGTGCATAAGAGTAGAATTGTTGATGAAACTGAACGAGGATGTAATTGTAAGTATTTTTGTTAAGTAGAAGTATTTTGATAAGTGTATTGAAGTCTTTCAAAAGTGTATAAATACATATTAAAACACTACATGTATATACATTTTAACTGAGTCGTTAAGTCATCGTTAGTCGTTACATGTAAGTGTTGTTTTGAAACCTTTAGGTTAACGATCTTGTTAAATGTTGTTAACCCAATGTTTATAATATCAAATGAGATTTTAAATTATTATATTATCATGATATTATCATGTATGAATATCTCTTAATATGATATATATACGTTAAATGTCTTTACAACGATAATCGTTACATATATGTCTCGTTTAAAAATCATTAAGTTAGTAGTCTTGTTTTTACATATGTAGTTCATTGTTAATATACTTAATGATATGTTTACTTATCATAGTATCATGTTAACTATATATATATCCATATATATGTCATCATATAGTTTTTACAAGTTTTAACGTTCGTGAATCATCGGACAACTTGGGTGGTCAATTGTCTATATGAAACATATTTCAATTAATCAAGTCTTAACAAGTTTGATTGCTTAACATGTTGGAAACATTTAATCATGTAAATATCAATCTCAATTAATATATATAAACATGGAAAAGTTCGGGTCACTACAGTACCTACCCGTTAAATAAATTTCGTCCCGAAATTTTAAGCTGTTGAAGGTGTTGACGAATCTTCTGGAAATAGATGCGGGTATTTCTTCTTCATCTGATCTTCATGCTCCCAGGTGAACTCGGGTCCTCTACGAGCATTCCATCGAACCTTAACAATTGGTATCTTGTTTTGCTTAAGTCTTTTAACCTCACGATCCATTATTTCGACGGGTTCTTCGATGAATTGAAGTTTTTCGTTGATTTGGATTTCATCTAACGGAATAGTGAGATCTTCTTTAGCAAAACATTTCTTCAAATTTGAGACGTGGAAAGTGTTATGTACAGCCGCGAGTTGTTGAGGTAACTCAAGTCGGTAAGCTACTGGTCCGACACGATCAATAATCTTGAATGGTCCAATATACCTTGGATTTAATTTCCCTCGTTTACCAAATCGAACAACGCCTTTCCAAGGTGCAACTTTAAGCATGACCATCTCTCTAATTTCAAATTCTATATCTTTTCTTTTAATGTCAGCGTAGCTCTTTTGTCAACTTTGGGCGGTTTTCAACCGTTGTTGAATTTGGATGATCTTCTCGGTAGTTTCTTGTATAATCTCCGGACCCGTAATCTGTCTATCCCCCACTTCACTCCAACAAATAGGAGACCTGCACTTTCTACCATAAAGTGCTTCAAACGGCGCCATCTCAATGCTTGAATGGTAGCTGTTGTTGTAGGAAAATTCTGCTAACGGTAGATGTCGATCCCAACTGTTTCCGAAATCAATAACACATGCTCGTAGCATGTCTTCAAGCGTTTGTATCGTCCTTTCGCTATTCCCATCAGTTTGTGGATGATAGGCAGTACTCATGTCTAGACGAGTTCCTAATGCTTGCTGTAATGTCTGCCAGAATCTTGAAATAAATCTTCCATCCCTATCAGAGATAATAGAGATTGGTATTCCATGTCTGGAGATGACTTCCTTCAAATACAGTCGTGCTAACTTCTCCATCTTGTTATCTTCTCTTATTGGCATGAAATGTGCTGATTTGGTGAGACGATCAACTATTACCCAAATAGTATCAAAACCACTTGCAGTCCTTTGCAATTTAGTGATGAAATCCATGGTAATGTTTTCCCATTTCCATTCCTGGATTTCGGGTTGTTGAAGTAGACCTGATGGTTTATGATGCTCAGCTTTAACCTTAGAACACGTCAAACATTCTCCTACGTATTTAGCAACATCGGCTTTCATACCCATCCACCAAAAATGTTTCTTGAGATCCTTGTACATCTTCCCAGTTCTAGGATGTATTGAGTATCTGGTTTTATGAGCTTCTCTAAGTACCATTTCTCTCATATCTCCAAATTTTGGTACCCAAATCCTTTCAGCCCTATACCGGGTTCCGTCTTCCCGAATATTAAGATGCTTCTCTGATCCTTTGGGTATTTCATCTTTTAAATTTCCCTCTTTTAAAACTCCTTGTTGGGCCTCCTTTATTTGAGTAGTAAGGTTATTATGAATCATTATATTCATAGATTTTACTCGAATGGGTTCTCTGTCCTTCCTGCTCAAGGCATCGGCTACCACATTTGCCTTCCCCGGGTTGTAACGAATCTCAAAGTCGTAATCATTCAATAATTCAATCCACCTACGCTGCCTCATATTCAGTAGTTTCTGATTAAATATGTGTTGAAGACTTTTGTGGTCGGTATATATAATACTTTTGACCCCATATAAGTAGTGCCTCCAAGTCTTTAATGCAAAAACAACCGCGCCTAATTCCAAATCATGCGTCGTATAATTTTGTTCGTGAATCTTCAATTGTCTAGACGCATAAGCAATCACCTTCGTTCGTTGCATTAATACACAACCGAGACCTTGCTTTGATGCGTCACAATAAATCACAAAATCATCATTCCCTTCAGGCAATGACAATATAGGTGCCGTAGTTAGCTTTTTCTTCAATAACTGAAACGCTTTCTCTTGTTCATCATTCCATTCAAATTTCTTCCCTTTATGCGTTAATGCAGTCAAGGGTTTTGCTATTCTGGAAAAGTCTTGGATGAACCTTCTATAGTAACCAGCTAGTCCTAAAAACTGGCGTATGTGTTTCGGAGTTTTTGGGGTTTCCCACTTTTCAACAGTTTCTATCTTTGCCGGATCCACCTTAATACCTTCTTTGTTCACTATGTGACCGAGGAATTGAACTTCTTCCATCCAAAATGCACACTTTGAAAACTTAGCGTACAATTCTTCCTTCCTCAATACTTCTAACACCTTTCTCAAATGTTCACCGTGTTCTTGGTCATTCTTTGAGTAAATAAGTATGTCATCAATGAAAACAATGACAAACTTGTCAAGGTATGGTCCACACACTCGGTTCATAAGGTCCATGAACACAGCTGGTGCATTAGTTAAACCAAACAGCATGACCATAAACTTGTAATGACCGTAACGTGTTCTGAAAGCAGTCTTTGGATTATCATCTTCTTTCACCCGCATTTGATGATACCCGGAACGTAAATCAATCTTTGAATAAACAGACGACCCTTGTAGTTGATCAAATAAGTCGTCGATTCTAGGTAGTGGGTAGCGGTTCTTGATGGTAAGTTTGTTCAACTCTCGGTAGTCGATACACAACCTGAATGTACCATCTTTCTTCTTGACAAACAAAACAGGAGCTCCCCACGGTGATGTGCTTGGTTGAATGAAACCACGCTCTAAAAGTTCTTGTAATTGGCTTTGCAGTTCTTTCATCTCGCTGGGTGCGAGTCTGTAAGGAGCACGAGCTATTGGTGCAGCTCCTGGTACAAGATCTATTTGAAATTCAACGGATCGATGTGGGGGTAATCCCGGTAATTCTTTCGGAAATACATCGGGAAATTCTTTTGCAATGGGAACATCATTGATGCTCTTTTCTTCAGTTTGTACTTTCTCGACGTGTGCTAGAACAGCATAGCAACCTTTTCTTATTAGTTTTTATGCCTTCAAATTACTAATAAGATGTAGCTTCGTGTTGCCCTTTTCTCCGTACACCATTAAGGGTTTTGCTTTTTCTCGTATAATGCAAATTGCATTTTTGTAACAAACGATCTCTGCTTTCACTTCTTTCAACCAGTCCATACCGATTATCACATCAAAACTCCCTAACTCTACTGGTATCAAATCAATCTTAAATGTTTCGCTAACCAGTTTAATTTCTCGACTCCGACATATATTATCTGCTGAAATTAATTTACCATTTGCTAATTCGAGTAAAAATTTACTATCCAAAGGCGTCAATGGACAACTTAATTTAGCACAAAAATCTCTACTCATATAGCTTCTATCCGCACCCGAATTAAATAAAACGTAAGCAGATTTATTGTCAATAAGAAACGTACCCGTAACAAGCTCCGGGTCTTCCTGTGCCTCTGCCGCATTAATATTGAAAACTCTTCTGCGGCCTTGTCCATTCGTGTTCTCCTGGTTCGGGCAATTTCTAATAATGTGGCCCGGTTTTCCACATTTATAACAAACTACATTGGCATAACTTGCTCCGACACTACTTGCTCCGCCATTACTCATTCCGACACCATTTGTTCCTTTCGTTCTATTAACCCCTGGTCCGTAGACCTCACACTTCGCCGTGCTATGACCATTTCTTTTACACTTGTTGCAAAATTTGGTGCAGAATCCCGAGTGATACTTTTCACACCTTTGACATAGCTGCTTCTGATTGTTGTTGTTGTTGCGGTTATTATTGTTGTTGGGATGATTGTTGTAGTTGCTGTTGCTGTTGTTGTTGTTGTTGTTGTTGTTGGGCCGTTTGTTGTAGTTACGATTGATGTTGCGATTGTTGGGATAATTGTTGCGATTATTGTTGTAATTGCTGTTGTTGTTGTATTGGTGATTCTTATCACCATTTTCCTCCCACTTTCTTTTGACTTGCTTCACATTGGCCTCTTCAGCAGTCTGTTCTTTAATTCTTTCTTCAATCTGGTTCACTAGTTTGTGAGCCATTCTACATGCCTGTTGTATGGAGGCGGGCTCGTGTGAACTTATATCTTCTTGGATTCTTTCCGGTAATCCTTTCACAAACGCGTCGATCTTCTCTTCCTCATCTTCGAATGCTCCCGAACACAATAGGCACAATTCTGTGAATCGTCTTTCGTACGTGGTAATATCAAATCCTTGGGTTCGTAACCCTCTAAGTTCTGTCTTGAGCTTATTGACCTCGGTTCTGGGAAGGTACTTCTCGTTCATCAAGTGCTTGAATGCTAACCACGGTAGTGCGTACGCATCGTCTTGTCCCACTTGCTCTAGATATGTATTCCACCATGTTAACGCAGAACCTGTGAAGGTATGCGTAGCGTACTTCACTTTGTCCTCTTCAGTACACTTACTTATGGCAAACACCGATTCGACCTTCTCGGTCCACCGTTTCAATCCGATCGGTCCTTCGGTTCCATCAAATTCCAAAGGTTTGCAGGCAGTGAATTCTTTGTAGGTGCATCTTACACGATTTCCTGTACTGCTAGATCCAAGGTTATTGTTGGTATGTAGCGCAGCCTGTACTGCGGCTATGTTTGAAGCTAGAAAAGTACGGAATTCCTCTTCATTCATATTCACGGTGTTTCGAGTAGTCGGTGCCATTTCCTTCAAAATAGTCAAATGGAACAAGTTAATCATACAGAATATTAAGAGTAGTTAATAATATTTCGTAGCATAATATGAACTCATTTATAAAAGCTTTTTCTTCATATTAGCGTTTTATAAGTTTAAATTCGGGTAGTACCTACCCGTTAAGTTCATACTTAGTAGCTAATATACAATTCAACTACTACAATTCTATATGAAAAACTGATTATAATAATATTTCGCGTTCAAACTTTTACACAATATTTTACAAACTTACAATACCGCTTATTTTACATATAGCATGAAATATAGCACATAATAAATTTGATACAAGATGGTTGTGAAGATAATTCTAGCTAGTACACAAGTCGTTCAGCAAAGGCAATAAAGACACGTAATTCATACGTCCAGAAACAAGTCATGCATTCTGGTTTTACTAGGATTACTTCCCATCCTTGGTCTTGTGGAACATAACCGTTATGGCCATTGATAAGACAGCGTGTTGTAACGTCGTCAAAGGGACGAGGGTTACGTAATGTCCAACAGTCCTGTAACAATCTAAAAACCTCATTTCTTACCCCAATTACCGACTCCGTCACTTGTGGGAACGTTTTGTTTAATAGTTGTAGCCCGATGTTCTTGTTCTCACTTTGGTGAGAAGCGAACATTACTAATCCGTAAGCATAACACGCTTCTTTATGTTGCATGTTAGCCGCTTTTTCTAAATCACGAAGTCCAATATTCAGATATATTGAGTCAAAATAATTTCTTAACCCATTGCGTAAAATAGCATTTGGGTTCCCCGCAATATATGCGTCAAAGTAAATACATTGTAACTTATGGATTTCCCAATGTGATATCCCCTATCTTTCGAACGAAAGCCTTTTATAAACCAAGGCATTCTTGGAACGTTCTTCGAATGTCTTACAAACTGATCTCGCCTTAAATAGTTGTGCCGAAGAATTCTGACCGACTCTAGACAAGATTTCATCAATCATGTCTCCGGGTAGGTCTCTTAAAATATTGGGTTGTCTATCCATTTTGTGTTTTTATACTGTAAAATAGACAAGAGTTAGATTCATAAAAAAAAATACTTATTAATACAAGCAATTTTTACATATATCATAAAGCATAAGCACACTATATTACATATATTACACCACACGAATACAACTATCTTATTCCGACTCGCTTGTTTCTTCTTCTTCGGTTTTGGTTCGTTTTGCCAAGTTTCTAGGGATATATGATGTTCCCCTAATACGAGCCGTCGTTTTCCACATTGGTTTAGAAAAACCTGGTGGTTTAGAGGTTCCCGGGTCATTGTTACAACTTAAGGACTTCGGGGGTTGACGATACATATAAAGTTCATCGGGGTTGGAATTAGATTTCTCTATTTTTATGCCCTTTCCCTTATTATTTTCTTTTACTTTTTTAAATTAAGTTGGGGTAATTTCTATAACATCATCGGAATTCTCGTCGGAATCCGATTCATCAGAGAATTGGTAATCCTCCCAATATTTTGCTTCCTTGGCGGAAACACCATTGACCATAATTAACCTTGGTCGGTTGGTTGAGGATTTTCTTTTACTTAACTATTTTATTATTTCCCCCACCGGTTCTATTTCTTCATCCGGTTCCGATTCTTCTTCCAGTTCCGATTCTTCTTCCGGTTCCGACTCTTCTTCCGGTTCCTCTTCGGGAACTTGTGAATCAGTCCACGAATCATTCCAATTTACATTTGACTCTTCATTATTATTAGGTGAGTCAATGGGACTTGTTCTAGAGGTAGACATCTATCACATAATATCAAACGCGTTAAGAGATTAATATATCACATAATATTCACATGTTAAAAATATATAGTTTCCAACAAAATTTGTTAAGCAATCATTTTTCAAGTAAACACGGTCGAAGTCCAGACTCACTAATGCATCCTAACAAACTTGATAAGACATACTAATGCAAAATTCTAGTTCTCTAAGACCAACGCTCGGATACCAACTGAAATGTCCCGTTCTTATTGATTAAAAACGTTCCATATTAATTGATTTCGTTGCGAGGTTTTGACCTCTATATGAGACGTTTTTCAAAGACTGCATTCATTTTAAAACAAACCATAACCTTTATTTCATCAATAAAGGTTTAAAAAGATTTACGTAGATTATCAAATAATGATAATCTAAAATATCCTGTTTACACACGACCATTACATAATGGTTTACAATACAAATATATTACAACAAAATAAGTTTCTTTAATGCTGTTTTTACACAATATCATACAAGCATGGACTCCAAATCTCGTCCTTATTTAAGTATGCGACAGCGGAAGCTCTTAATAATCACCTGAGAATAAACATGCTTAAAACGTCAACAAAAATGTTGGTGAGTTATAGGTTTAACCTATATATATCAAATCATAATAATAGACCACAAGATTTCATATTTCAATACACATCCCATACATAGAGATAAAAATCATTCATATGGTGAACACCTGGTAACCGACATTAACAAGATGCATATATAAGAATATCCCCATCACTCCGGGACACCCTTCGGATATGATATAAATTTCGAAGTACTAAAGCATCCAGTACTTTGGATGGGGTTTGTTAGACCCAATAGATCTATCTTTAGGATTCGCGTCAATTAGGGTGTCTGTTCCCTAATTCTTAGATTACCAGACTTAATAAAAAGGGGCATATTCGATTTCGATAATTCAACCATAGAATGTAGTTTCACGTACTTGTGTCTATTTTGTAAATCATTTATAAAACCTACATGTATTTTCATCCCAAAAATATTAGATTTTAAAAGTGGGACTATAACTCACTTTCACAGATTTTTACTTCTTCGGGAAGTAAGACTTGGCCACTGGTTGATTCACGAACCTATAACAATATATACATATATATATCAAAGTATGTTCAAAATATATTTACAACACTTTTAATATATTTTGATGTTTTAAGTTTATTAAGTCAGCTGTCCTCGTTAGTAACCTACAACTAGTTGTCCACAGTTAGATGTACAGAAATAAATCGATAAATATTATCTTGAATCAATCCACGACCCAGTGTATACGTATCTCAGTATTGATCACAACTCAAACTATATATATTTTGGAATCAACCTCAACCCTGTATAGCTAACTCCAACATTCACATATAGAGTGTCTACGGTTGTTCCGAAATATATATAGATGTGTCGACATGATAGGTCGAAACATTGTATACGTGTCTATGGTATCTCAAGATTACAGAATATACAATACAAGTTGATTAAGTTATGGTTGGAATAGATTTGTTACCAATTTTCACGTAGCTAAAATGAGAAAAATTATCCAATCTTGTTTTACCCATAACTTCTTCATTTTAAATCCGTTTTGAGTGAATCAAATTGCTATGGTTTCATATTGAACTCTATTTTATGAGAAAAAATATAGGTTTATAGTCAGAAAAATAAGTTACAAGTCGTTTTTGTAAAGGTAGTCATTTCAGTCGAAAGAACGACGTCTAGATGACCATTTTAGAAAACATACTTCCACTTTGAGTTTAACCATAATTTTTGGATATAGTTTCATGTTCATAATAAAAATCATTTTCTCAGAATAACAACTTTTAAATCAAAGTTTATCATAGTTTTTAATTAACTAACCCAAAACAGCCCGCGGTGTTACTACGACGGCGTAAATCCGGTTTTACGGTGTTTTTCGTGTTTCCAGGTTTTAAATCATTAAGTTAGCATATCATATAGATATAGAACATGTGTTTAGTTGATTTTAGAAGTCAATTTAGAAGGATTAACTTTTGTTTGCGAACAAGTTTAGAATTAACTAAACTATGTTCTAGTGATTACAAGTTTAAACCTTCGAATAAGATAGCTTTATATGTATGAATCGAATGATGTTATGAACATTATTACTACCTTAAGTTCCTTGGATAAACCTACTGGAAAAGAGAAAAATGGATCTAGCTTCAACGGATCCTTGGATGGCTCGAAGTTCTTGAAGCAGAATCATGACACGAAAACAAGTTCAAGTAAGATCATCACTTGAAATAAGATTGTTATAGTTATAGAAATTGAACCAAAGTTTGAATATGATTATTACCTTGTATTAGAATAATAACCTACTGTAAGAAACAAAGATTTCTTGAGGTTGGATGATCACCTTACAAGATTGGAAGTGAGCTAGCAAACTTGAAAGTATTCTTGATTTTATGTAACTAGAACTTGTAGAATATATGAAGAACACTTAGAACTTGAAGATAGAACTTGAGAGAGATCAATTAGATGAAGAAAATTGAAGAATGAAAGTGTTTGTAGGTGTTTTTGGTCGTTGGTGTATGGATTAGATATAAAGGATATGTAATTTTGTTTTCATGTAAATAAGTCATGAATGATTACTCATATTTTTGTAATTTTATGAGATATTTCATGATAGTTGCCAAATGATGGTTCCCACATGTGTTAGGTGACTCACATGGGCTGCTAAGAGCTGATTATTGGAGTGTATATACCAATAGTACATACATCTAAAAGATGTGTATTGTACGAGTACGAATACGGGTGCATACGAGTAGAATTGTTGATGAAACTGAACGAGGATGTAATTGTAAGTATTTTTGTTAAGTAGAAGTATTTTGATAAGTGTATTGAAGTCTTTCAAAAGTGTATAAATACATATTAAAACACTACATGTATATACATTTTAACTGAGTCGTTAAGTCATCGTTAGTCGTTACATGTAAGTGTTGTTTTGAAACCTTTAGGTTAACGATCTTGTTAAATGTTGTTAACCCAATGTTTATAATATCAAATGAGATTTTAAATTATTATATTATCATGATATTATCATGTATGAATATCTCTTAATATGATATATATACATTAAATGTCTTTACAACGATAATCGTTACATATATGTCTCGTTTAAAAATCATTAAGTTAGTAGTCTTGTTTTTACATATGTAGTTCATTGTTAATATACTTAATGATATGTTTACTTATCATAGTATCATGTTAACTATATATATATCCATATATATGTCATCATATAGTTTTTACAAGTTTTAACGTTCGTGAATCACCGGTCAACTTGGGTGGTCAATTGTCTATATGAAACATATTTCAATTAATCAAGTCTTAACAAGTTTGATTGCTTAACATGTTGGAAACATTTAATCATGTAAATATCAATCTCAATTAATATATATAAACATGGAAAAGTTCGGGTCACTACAATAACTTCATTGGAGAAACATTCCGCGACGATTATATAATCTCTAAAGTCTTAGAGATTATCTAATCTAGCCCTAACCATAAATCAGTTAAGCGAACCAAAATGATAGAAGGAAGAGTAGAAACCCTGACAAAAATGGTGTGTGATTAACAAGTTAAACTTGTTTTACCAACAGCATCAACAGTACCGTCAACGTCACCAGCATCGTCAGTAAAGTCAACATCAGAATCAACAACACCTATAACATCACAAACTCTGTCAGTTCATGAATCACTGTGGACATCATTACGAATCAATAACGTGTATATTGTATCAACAAGTTATGAAGAATTAACTCATTCCCTCTGAAGAAATTATATATATATTTTATATATATATATATTTTTTGAAATAAAAAATAAATCTTTCCGTGCTAAGCTATTGTGTGTGAATCTTAACTACTCAGTTAATTCATATTACAAATATGCAATAATGTACGTCCCTCACCCGCGACTTAACCATCGTTAACTACAATCTCTGTCTCAATTCAACAAATTCCAATTCCTAATAAATCAAGTATATATTTGATTTTACACTTCATCATTGATGTAACCGAAACTTTTCAGATAACATCATTCGTACTTTGCGAAGTTCACAAGAATTTAACGAAAACCAACATCACATCTCAACAAATAACGAAGTATTGATTCAAAATTTCAATATTATTGAAGAAATACTTATGTAACCTCTAAACCTTCAAGGAATTATTCAATTCTAGTTCCAACCATAAATTGAATGAGTTTAATTTAGTATTAACTCATTAAAATCTATGTTACATCTAAGGAGAATATATACATAAAGGTTTCAAAACAACATTTACATGTAACGACTAACGATGACTTAACGACTCAGTTAAAATGTATTTACATGTAGTGTTTTAATATGTATTCATACACTTTTGAAAGACTTCAAGACACTTATCAAAATACTTCTACTTAACAAAAATGCTTACAATTACATCCTCGTTCAGTTTCATCAACAATTCTACTCGTATGCACCCGTATTCGTACTCATACAATACACAGCTTTTAGGTATATGTATATTGGTATATACACTCTAATGATCAGCTCTTAGTAGCCCATGTGAGTCACCTAACACATGTGGGAACCATCATTTAGCAACTAGCATGAAATATCTCATAAAATTACAAAAATATTAGTAATCATTCATGACTTATTTACATGTAAACAAAATTACACATCCTTTATATCTAATCCATATACCAATGACCAAAAACACCTACAAACACTTTCATTCTTCAATTTTCTTCATCAAATTGATCTCTCTCAAGTTCTATCTTCAAGTTCTAAGTGTTCTTCATAAATTCTATAAGTTCTAGTTTCATAAAATCAAGAATACTTCCAAGTTTGCTAGCTTACTTCCAATCTTGTAAAGTGATCATCCAACCTCAAGAAATCTTTCTTATTCACAGAAATATATCTTTTTAATACAAGGTAATACTCATATTCAAACTTTGATTCAATTTCTATAACTTTAACTCACTTTTAGTGGCACTTTTGAGTGCACTATGGCTTTAGTGGCACTTTTTCAGCTTTAGTGGAACTTTTTCTTGAATTCTTTAATATTCGTGCTTCGACTTCGCATTTATTTATTTAAACGATTACAACTTAAAAATAGAACAATTACAACTAAAAACTTTACATATTGGGATAATATTGCGACTAAATATATGCTCGTTGGGAGCAATATCAGTCTTACCCACAAAAACCACATTAGCTTTATCAGTATCGGCATGAATTGACAATCACAAACTTCATCAGCATAAGTAGTTGCCAAAGCTTTAGATTGACCATCTGGTGTTGAATCTTTAGACACCTCTCTAATAGGAATCGTATATCCGCGGTTTGCTTCAATGGGTGTATTATGGACTGGATTATGAAAACCGGGTTTAGTAGGTCTAGTGCATGTTCTCTTGAAGTGACCAAGTTCATCACAATTGTAACACCTAACCTTTGACATGTCAAACCTAAACTTTGTATTTCTGTTGGCGCTCAATGTCCGTTGACCTGTCCTCTCAAGTAATTGCATGCCCGCCTTACACCACTACCAATGGCCCACAAAATATCTATTCTTTCTAATTCGTCCTCATCAATATGATGATAATCCTCACTTTCAAGATGACCATTAACAATTTGTCCACTGATAATTAACCACTATAGCAGCCAGTGACATATCTTCGTGAACAAGCTCCAGAGGCCTTTTCTTAATATTCTCAGTCTTCAACATAGGTGTTTGAATGTGTTGCCCATGTGAAATATCCAACTTTTAACCAGTAGAACCTTGGATTTGAGGTTGTAATTGGAAGTACCCAGTCACGTCAGTGGTGCAGTTGCCTGAGAAGCATTGCACGAGACATAAACAGTCTGTAATGGAGCATGTACTACAAAGGAAGAGGTACCAACAATAGAATGTGATAAGGTTCCAAGCCATTTCCTCTTTGCTTAAATCTGAACATCCTTTTACATGAGCTTGGATGTAAAAGCTGTCAAGGTCAGCTGGCAACATGAAGTGATAGCCCTGTTCTGAATCTGTTAAATAATCGCATCCCGTTGTTCCGGAAGTCCATCTTTCAAAACCCGTATAGCTTTAGTATCGGTAACTTCAATTCCATAATCAGTCATCTCAGATATAAGAAGACGATATCTAGATAAAGTCTGATATAAGAATACGATATCTAGATAAAGTCTGCTCAAGGGTCTCAGTAGGAAGAGCAGCAAACACTCTCCACTCATTCTTCAACACCTTACCTTAGTTGCACGGTAAGTCTCAGTACCCTCTGTGGCCGACTGAAGAGTAAGACAAAGTGTATAAGATGCTTGTTTCTATTCTTGAATTGCTGAAAGATGTCCTTAGGCAAGGCCTGAGTCAACTGTGCATAACACTTACACTCTAAATTATACTGTTCACGTTCATTAGGTTCAAACTGCGATGTTTCTTTAGTTTGACTATCACCACCTACAGGCCCAACATATTCAGTCTCAATAAATTCCCACAATCTTGAGTCAATACCATTCAAGTAAATCATAAATCTACTTTTCCAGTCCATAAAATCTTAAGGTTCTCAAGTTTGGGCAATTTGTTTGATGAACCCGATTCATTCTCAGAAAGTAACAACTTTTGAATTCCGGGAGTTAACACATAGGCATATTCAGTTGCTACATCTTGATTAGTGTCCGACATTTTAATTACTTAAGTGTGAATTGATTAATTTAAAGATTCTGTATTAAATGACTATCTGCCGGTGGTTAGTTACTGTCGGTCGATGGTCTAAGACTGTCGGTTGATTGTCAGTGTCTAACGTCCGATTGTGTTTTATGTTGAGCAGTAGGTGAAACAATAGTCCTCCGATCGAAGGTCTTTACTATCGGTCGATGGTGGAAGACTAACGGTCGATGGTCTATAGACGAACGGTCGAATGTAAAAACAAACTGCTCTAAGGTATGACAAACTCTCCTTCGGTTGTAAGTGAGATGATCGGGTGTACGTGATGAGATGAACAATTGATGGTGTGAGACTTTCGGTCGATGGTCTAAGACGATTGGCCGAGGGTAGTTCTTAAGCAAACTGGGCAGAAAAACTAGGGTTTTTGACTAAAATTCGATCTAAACTCAGTTTTGACATCCCAAACACCAATAGTTACGATGATAACTTTGCAAAAACACTCAGGGATCTAAAGGAACTCAAAAACACAAGAAAAACAAGATTTTTAATCAACAAACCCGTTTTGACTAAAAATCCTAAAACCAAAATCACGTATTCGACTAAAAACGTTTGTATCACAAGCCACAACTCTGATACCACTTTATAGACGTTCTATGGATCTTAGATCAAACGTTTAACAAAGATTAGAGGCGGAATACACTAATCTAGGTCGAGAGGAATAAGCTTATGCTTCGAGATCAATAAAACCAACGAATTGTTGATGAAATTGACACCTTAGGGTTTGTATTCGGTTGGAGTATGTTATGGGATAATGCCAGTAGTGAAACTAGTTGGCCAAAGGGTGTAGGGTTCGTAAATTAATCAAGGAACCCTACACTGTAAATATATATACCTGCAGTGACCATCGGTCGTAGGTCTCTGACCTTCTGCCAATGGTCTTGGTCCCTCGACCGATGGTACCTTCCAACCAAACAACTCTAAACCATTCCACGGCATTGGTTAAACTCATTAAATGATAAAAAACATTAACTAATATTGTTCATACATGATTGAAATGTAATTATGTGACTACCCGAAAATTTTCGACTAAATTTAAACTTTTTCGTTATATTATTCTGACACGATAAGCAATGTTTTTTAAGTTAAATCTCAAGGATTTTAAACTATGTTTATACATTCATTTAAACCTCGACCAAATTCCAATGATTCACGAACCATTAAATGAACATATATGAATATGTATGTATATGTGTATATGTTATAAATTGAAAATGTCAACAAAGTATTTAAACGTATAATGCTTTATATGAACGTATTTGTTTCAATATGATTATCGACGAAATTAAAAAATATATATATTAAATGATTGAATTATCAGAAATATTGAATTATGATTACAAGTCTCTGTTGAGAGGTCCACTATGATTTGAGAAAATCTAATCCTCTTAACGATATTCGGAATAATTTTTAAAGCTATTTATAAATAAATATAAAAAGTGTCATTTAAGAAATTTAGACAAAAGCTAGTGGAGAATTGGTTTCCATAATATTCTATTAATCTATTTTCAAACGTACAAAAACGTTTTTAGTTTAAAAAGAACTTTATTATTAAAACGTATATAACTTATATAAATATCTAGAATCACTTTTGACAACTCATTACTTAACCAGTATAATAAATATAACGATATTTATATTTTATTTCATTAAATATATATAATGATTTAAATTAATATTATATATATTTATACGCGTATTATACATACATAGTTTTTATACTTTTACTATACTTTAACTTTACCTTTACTTTACTTTTACTTTACTTTAACTTTAATAATTCACTTTAATAATTCATACTTTAATAATTCACTTTAATAATTCATACTTTAATAATTCACTTTAATAATTCATACTTTAATAATTCATACTTTAATAATTCACTTTAATAATTCATACTTTAATAATTCACTTTAATAATTCAAAAATCTATTATAAATAGAATTCAATAGGTTTTATTATTTCATAGAAACTTGAAAATATATTTCTCTAAACTCTCTCAATCGATTTATATATATATATATATATATATATATATATATATATATATATATATATATATATATATATATATATATATATATATATATATATATATATATATATATATATTTGCTCTGTATTATTTCAAGATATTATTAGTATACATAAAATATTACGACGGAGTGATGTCCGAGTGATTTCAAAATAGTTTTTTTTGAATGAGTCGAAGCTAAGGAAATTATGGGTTATAGCTATGGAGGTGATGGGTATGGTTCATGGGTATGCTCGTGAGGTCAATCTAGTGTTTATCATCTCCGTTGCGTCTACGAACTTTCCTGCAATATTGAATCTCAATATTGATACGTTCGTGAATTCGAGGCCAACCTTGCACTTGTTAAATGACGTTATATGTATTTTTACTATGAAATACAGTATGGTGAGTTTCATTTGCTCCCTTTTATATATATTTTTGGGACTGAGAATACATGCGCTGTTTTTATAAATGTTTTACAAAATAGGCACAAGTACTAAAACAAATTCTACGTGGGTTTAAACCAGAAATATACCCTTAGCTTGGTAACATTAAACTACTTGTCTATGTACGGTAGGCGCGAATCCTAAAGGTAGATCTATTGGGCCTGACAAACCCCATCCTGACTATGGGATGCTTTAGTACTTCGAGGTTATTTTAAACACACCTGATCTGGTGTACTTCAGAGGGTAAAACATGAACGTTAAGGCTTGTTACCGGGTGCCTACAACTTATAGAATACTTTTATACACTTGCGAGTGTACATATATTTATAAACGGAAATCTTGTGGTCCATTAATATATTGAAATGATTGTTATGATAAACCTATGAACTCACCAACCTTTTGGTTGACACTTTAAAGCATGTTTATTCTCAGGTATTAAAGAAATCTTCCGCTGTGCATTAGCTCATTTTAAGGATATTACTTGGAGTCATTCATGGCATATTTTGAAAGACATTGCATTCGAGTCATTGAGTTCATCAAGATTATTATTATGTCAATTATAGTTGGATGTATTATGAAATGGTGTGCATGCCATCAACTTTCGTTGTAAAGAAAGTTTGTCTTTTAAAAACGAATGCAATGTTTGTAAAATGTATCATATAGAGGTCAAATACCTCGCGATGTAATCAACTATTGTGAATCGTTTATAATGTATATGAACGGGTCCTTTCAGTTGGTATCAGAGCGGTGGTCTTAGCGAACCAGGTCTGCATTAGTGTGTCTAACTGATAGTCGTTAGGATGCATTTGTGAGCCTGGACTTCGACCGTGTCTGCATGTCAAAAGTTTTGCTTATCATTTTTGTCAGAAATTGCCTGCTTATCATTCTTAGTCTAGACACGTCTTACTGCATTGATTGCATGAATAGTGTATAGACAAAATTCATATCTTAGCATATCTGCTAATCCATATCTTAGCGTATCTGTTACTGTAAACTTTGCCTGACATATCCCGTAAATTCCTCCGTAATCTACGAAATCTTTTACGCTATATATATAGATATTCTATGTAATTAGAATACCACCCGATAGCCGAAAAATCATTTCATATCGAAAAATCCTTTATTCAATCGAACGAAATGGAATTCGTCATTAGTTCAAGTCCCTCGAATTCCGATATGGAATCCCACTCAAGCTCCGAAAGCAGTGTGACCGGAATGGATCAACCAATTAGCCATCATCTATTCTGGATGAATTGGGGATAGGTTCGTAGCCTCCTCAATAATTGGAGACAAGAAGAAGGTGATCCCTTCCATCCACCACATTGCCCTCTTAGCGATGAACCTGAAGCACTTACCGGCGAACCGGTCCGAAACACTATTTTCTCTCTCATTTCCAGAGTATCTCGTCACGATTATATACTACATCAAATTCTAGATTTTATTTATCCGCTCGTCCGAACCGACAATCACCCCGGTGTAATAGAAGAAGTCAACGCGCTTCGCGCTCGAGTAGTGGCTTTAGAGAATATGGTGCAAGGGTTACAAACACCAACAAATAACGAAGTATTAATTCATAGTTTCAATTTTATTGAATAAATACTCCGTAAAAGTTATGTAATTTCTAAAGTCTTTAGGGATTATTCAGTTCTAGTTTCAACCGTAAATCAAATGAGTTTAATTTAATATTAACTCATTAAATCTATGTTACATCTGAAGAAAATATGCACATATATATTTTCATAAAGACTGTAATAAAATTCTGTTGTACAAAATATTAATTGTGAAAAATTTTTTAACGGGTAGGTAATACCCGAGAGATATATAAATTCACAATTAATATGTTACATTTTTCGAATCTGATTAAGCAAATCATCAACTATACTCCCAAAATCTCACAACAATATACATTCTTGTATAGTAATCAAAACAACCATTCTCACCCAAATTTGATTACGCATTCGGATTTTGACAAATCAAAATCCAATTCATGATTTAACAGAAGACGTCACTCTTAGATTCCTACATCTTTCAAAGCTATACTTTGACTTCAAAACTGTGTTAGAACATCATATGTATATTAACGATTACAAACTGTGTTCAAACTCTCCGAAGTTTTCGAAGACATTTCAAACAATGAACAATCGAGATGATGATCCAACCACATATTACCCACATTTATGTACCTAAAAAGCTCTCGAAGCCAAAGTCATAGTTCGATGCGTATCCGTGTCAGACCCTTTGGCATTTATTAGCTAAAATGACTTTTCAATTCCTTTTCAAAGTAGACAGTTTTGTCACAGCTCCAGCAAGTCAACTTTGACTTTTCAGTCGGACTAGTCTTATTATAAACTCGATAGATACGTTGCCCTTTCGTCATCGTTACTGGGGACCTTTCATATCTCGCCACCTTAGCAATAAACTTACCAACAACTTCAATTATCTTTGACTTTTCGAAAAATCATTATATTTATTGAAATCACATCATTTACTCATTCGCATCTTGTAACGAGAATTGTCATACGAATCATCGGAAAACAGTAACCAGTATTTTGAAATCTCGCAGCATGTCTACGCTAACAGTTATATGTGTACGTAAAACGTCTATCTCCTGGACTTACATACTTTGAATGTGAAGTTCTGAAAAATATTTTGAACTGCAAACTAGTTCTTGAAATGCTGACGAAGCATCAAAAACTGTAAACGATCTTAACAGTAAAAAGTTTGATGACAAAGAATAGTAAGGTGGTAAGGCTGAGAAAAAGAGAAGGTTTGGAACTGGAAAACGGATTGAACAGACTATGAAGGAGGCTGTGGACAAATCACAAAGACTAAATCTGCCTTCAAAGAATCCAAATGATTCAGTGCCTGCTAAAGTCATTAACGAATACCTTACTCTTAATTCTAAACCTTTACAGACAAATCTTCATCATCATCCATCAATATTAGAAATTCTAAGATATTATCATATCTTTCATTATAAATATCCGCGATATTTCTGAAGATATTTTCACAACTAATCTTATCTGAAGTCATTTATCTCTTTGCGCTATCAGTGTTACATCATATAAGAAACTATTAGTTTCTATATTCTATAAACTTTCGAGTTTAAATTATGAATGTTTTGAAGTAGTGTTGGGAACTGAAGCATGAATTAGTATAATATAATGACACTTGATCAACGTGATTATATTACAGTAAGTCATGCTGAGTTTCTAATGGGACATGATGATTCACAGACCATGCCGTCATCATGTTCCATGTTACACGACTCTTGTATTCTATTTAATCTCTAAAAATATAAAGAATATATTTTCTTGATGATTCGGTCTTTTCAGGGTATTCTGGTAAATTAAAAATCAAGATCGTGCCATTACCATTTCCTTCTTAGAACATTAACTATGTTCATTCTGAAATTCATATCTGCGAATACTGGACCATTACAAACGTTGCTTAATCGTAAGAAGAAGAAACGAAAGGACAAAACTCCAAAATAGAAATTGGAGTATAAATCTCAGTAAATAGAAGGGAGCATTAACTATGGATGTCAATGATTATAGAAGACAAAAGCAGGGGCTTTGAAATATAAGGGAAGATATAAAACCCAACAACCAACCAAAAATTATAAACCGTATATATTGATGCATATAGCAATATAAAGACACGGAAGAACTAAAAACACTATAAAACCGAGAGTATAGTAGAAGTAAATAGATTCTTCCGGAGGCAGATGAAAAAGAAGAATGACAGATATGAAAGTGAGGAGTATATCGAGAATCAGTACTGGATGAAGCATATTGACAAATACTTTAAAATATGAGTTGAAGGAGAAAGAATAGAAGGTGTGTGTTGTAAGGAAATGAAGGAGGTGGATTTATAGTGAAATACCCGACAGAGAAATCAAGATAGATTATCGAATTAATTCAAAGAGAATCATAATCTCCTTAATCACCGAAGCATCAAATCCAACATAGATTACAAAGATTCTCTATTAATTCGGAGATCAATTGTGATGACGTCAAAAGATATGACGAATCACTATAATCTTATTTCCTTCATTTACGATAACTTCCCTCATATGCTTCGAGTAATCGAATTATTTTATCCATACTTCTTAGACATGATAAAACTTCATAATCGTTACGTCATAATAACATTCTCATTGTTAGCCATAACGACCTCTATCAAATTTCTGGGATGAAATTTCTTTAACGGGTAGGTACTGTGACGACCCGAAAATTTTCGACTAAATTTAAACTTTATCTTTATATTATTCTGACACGATAAGCAATGTTTTTTAAGTTAAATCTCAAGGATTTTAAACTATGTTTATACATTCATTTAAACCTCGACCAAATTCCAATGATTCACGAACCATTAAATGAACATATATGAATATGTATGTATATGTGTATATGTTATAAATTGATAATGTCAACAAAGTATTTAAACGTATAATGCTTTATATGAACATATTTGTTTCAATATGATTATCGACGAGTATTGAGAGGTCCACTATGATTTGAGAAAATCTAATCCTCTTAACGATATTCGGAATAATTTTTAAAGCTATTTATAAATAAAAATAAAAAGTGTCATTTACGAAATTTAGACAAAAGCTAGTGGAGAATTGGTTTCCATAATATTCTATTAATCTATTTTCAAACGTACAAAAACGTTTTTAGTTTAAAAATAACTTTATTATTAAAACGTATATAACTTTTATAAATATCTAGAATCACTTTTAACAACTCATTACTTAACCAGTATAATAAATATAACGATATTTATTTTTTTTTCATTAAATATATATAACGATTTAAATTAATATTATATATATTTATACGCGTATTATACATACATAGTTTTTATACTCTTACTATACTTTAACTTTTCCTTTACTTTACTTTTACTTTACTTTTACTTTAATAATTCACTTTAATAATTCATACTTTAATAATTCACTTTAATAATTCATACTTTAATAATTCACTTTAATAATTCATACTTTAATAATTCACTTTAATAATTCATACTTTAATAATTCACTTTAATAATTCAAAAATCTATTATAAATAGAATTCAATAGGTTTTATTATTTCATAGAAACTTGAAAATATATTTCTCTAAACTCTCTCAATCGATTTACATACATATATATATATATATATATATATATATATATATATATATATATATATATATATATATATATATATATATATATATTTGCTCTGTATTATTTCAAGATATTATTAGTATACATAAAATATTACGACGGAGTGATGTCCGAATGATTTCAAAATAGCTTTTTTTGAATGAGTCGAAGCTAAGGAAATTATGGGTTATAACTATGTAGGTGATGGGTATGGTTCATGGGTATGCTCGTGAGGTCAATCTAGTGTTTATCATCTCCGTTGCGTCTACGTACTTTCCTGTAATATTGAATCTCAATATTGATACGTTCGTGAATTCGAGGCCAACCTTGCACTTGTTAAATGACGTTATATGTATTTTTACTACGAAATACAGTATGGTGAGTTTCATTTGCTCTCTTTTATATATATTTTTGGGACTGAGAATACATGCGCTGTTTTTATAAATGTTTTACGAAATAGGCACAAGTACTAAAACAAATTCTACGTGGGTTTAAACCAGAAATATACCCTTAGCTTGGTAACATTAAACTACTTGTCTATGTACGGTAGGCGCGAATCCTAAATATAGATCTATTGGGCCTGACAAACCCCATCCTGACTATGGGATGCTTTAGTACTTCGAGGTTATTTTAAACACACCTGATCTGGTGTACTTCAGAGGATAAAACATGAACGTTAAGGCTTGTTACCGGGTGCCTACAACTTATAGAATACTTTTATACACTTGCGAGTGTACGTATATTTATAAACGGAAATCTTGTGGTCCATTAATATATTGAAATGATTGTTATGATAAACCTATGAACTCACCAACCTTTTGGTTGACACTTTAAAGCATGTTTATTCTCAGGTATTAAAGAAATCTTCCACTGTGCATTAGCTCATTTTAAGGATATTACTTGGAGTCATTCATGGCATATTTTGAAAGACGTTACATTCGAGTCATTGAGTTCATCAAGATTATTATTATGTCAATTATAGTTGGATGTATTATGAAATGGTGTGCATGCCGTCAACTTTCATTGTAAAGAAAGTTTTCTTTTAAAAACGAATGCAATGGTTTTGTAAAATGTATCATATAGAGGTCAAATACCTCGCGATGTAATCAACTATTGTGAATCATTTATAATGTATATGAACGGGTCCTTTCAGTTGGTATCAGAGCGGTGGTCTTAGCGAACCAGGTCTGCATTAGTGTGTCTAACTGATAGTCGTTAGGATGCATTTGTGAGCCTGGACTTCGACCGTGTCTGCATGTCAAAAGTTTTGCTTATCATTTTTGTCGGAAATTGCCTGCTTATCATTCTTAGTCTAGACACGTCTTACTGCATTGATTGCATGAATAGTGTATAGACAAAATTCATATCTTAGCGTATCTGCTAATCCATATATTAGCATATCTGTTACTGTAAACTTTGCCTGACATATCCCGTAAATTCCTCCGTAATCTACGAAATCTTTTACGCTATATATATAGATATTCTATGTAATTAGAATACCACCCGAGAGCCAAAAAATCATTTCATATCGAAAAATCCTTTATTCAATCGAACGAAATGGAATTCGTCATTAGTTCAAGTCCCTCGAATTCCGATATGGAATCCCACTCAAGCTCCGAAAGCAGTGTGACCGGAATGGATCAACCAATTAGCCATCATCTATTCTGGATGAATTGGGGATAGGTTCGTAGCCTCCTCAATAATTGGAGACAAGAAGAAGGTGATCCCTTCCATCCACCACATTGCCCTCTTGGCGATGAACCTGAAGCACTTACCGGCGAACCGGTCCGAAACACTATTTTCTCTCTCATTTCCAGAGTATCTCGTCACGATTATATACTACATCAAATTCTAGATTTTATTTATCCGCTCGTCCGAACCGACAATCACCCCGGTATAATAGAAGAAGTCAACGCGCTTCGCGCTCGAGTAGTGGCTTTAGAGAATATGGTGCAAGGGTTACAAACACCAACAAATAACGAAGTATTAATTCATAGTTTCAATTTTATTGAATAAATACTCTGTAAAAGTTATGTAATTTCTAAAGTCTTTAGAGATTATTCAGTTCTAGTTTCAACCGTAAATCAAATGAGTTTAATTTAATATTAACTCATTAATTCTATGTTACATCTGAAGAAAATATGCACATATATATTTTCATAAAGACTGAAATAAAATTCTGTTGTACAAAATATTAATTGTGAAATTTTTTTTAACGGGTAGGTAATACCCGAGAGATATATAAATTCACAATTAATATGTTACATTTTTAGAATCTGATTAAGCAAATCATCAACTATACTCCCAATATCTCACAACAATATACATTCTTGTATAGTAATCAAAACAACCATTCTCACCCAAATTTGATTACGCATTCGGATTTTGACAAATCAAAATCCAAGTCATGATTTAACAGAAGACATCACTCTTAGATTCCTACTTCTTTCAAAGCTATACTTTGACTTCAAAACTGTGTTAGAACATCATATGTATATTAACGATTACAAACTGTGTTCAAACTCTCCGAAGTTTTCGAAGACATTTCAAACAATGAACAATCGAGATGATGATCCAACCACATATTACCCACATTTATGTACCTAAAAAGCTCTCGAAGCCAAAGTCATAGTTCGACGCGTATCCGTGTCAGACCCTTAGGCATTTATTAGCTAAAATGACTTTTCAATTCCTTTTCAAAGTAGACAGTTTTGTCACAGCTCCAGCAAGTCAACTTCGACTTTTCAGTCAGACTAGTCTTATTATAACCTCGATAGATACGTTGCCCTTTTGTCATCGTTACTGGGGACCTTTCATATCTCGCCACCTTAGCAATAAACTTACCAACAACTTCAATTATCTTTGACTTTTCGAAAAATCATTATATTTATTGAAATCACATCATTTACTCATTCGCATCTTGTAACGAGAATTGTCATACGAATCATCGGAAAACAGTAACCAGTATTTTGAAATCTCGCAGCATGTCTACGCCAACAGTTATATGTGTACGTAAAACGTCTATCTCCTGGACTTACATACTTTGAATGTGAAGTTCTGAAAAATATTTTGAACTGCAAACTAGTTCTTGAAATGCTGACGAAGCATCAAAAACTGTAAACGATCTTAACAGTAAAAAGTTTGATGACAAAGAATAGTAAGGTGGTAAGGCTGAGAAAAAGAGAAGGTTTGGAACTGGAAAACGGATTGAACAGACTATGAAGGAGGCTGTGGACAAATCACAAAGACTAAATCTGCCTTCAAAGAATCCAAATGATTCAGTGCCTGCTAAAGTCATTAACGAATACCTTACTCTTTATTCTAAACCTTTACAGACAAATCTTCATCATCATCCATCAATATTAGAAATTCTAAGATATTATCATATCTTTCATTATAAATATCCGCGATATTTCTGAAGATATTTTCACAACTAATCTTATCTGAAGTCATTTATCTCTTTGCGCTATCAGTGTTACATCATATAAGAAACTATTAGTTTCTATATTCTATAAACTTTCGAGTTTAAATTATGAATGTTTTGAAGTAGTGTTGGGAACTGAAGCATGAGTTAGTATAATATAATGACACTTGATCAACGTGATTATATTACAGTAAGTCATGCTGAGTTTCTAATGGGACATGATGATTCACAAACCATGCCGTCATCATGTTCCATGTTACACGACTCTTGTATTCTATTTAATCTCTAAAAATATAAAGAATATATTTTCTTGATGATTCGGTCTTTTCAGGGTATTCTGGTAAATTAAAAATCAAGATCGTGCCATTACCATTTCCTTCTTAGAACATTAACTATGTTCATTCTGAAATTCATATCTGCGAATACTGGACCATTACAAACGTTGCTTAATCGCAAGAAGAAGAAACGAAAGGACAAAACTCCAAAATAGAAATTGGAGTATAAATCGCAGCAAATAGAAGGGAGCATTAACTATGGATGTCAATGATTATAGAAGACAAAAGCAGGGGCTTTGAAATATAAGGGAAGATATAAAACCCAACAACCACCCAAAAATTATAAACCGTATATATTGATGCATATAGCAATATAAAGACACGGAAGAACTAAAAACACTATAAAACCGAGAGTATAGTAGAAGTAAATAGATTCTTCCGGAGGCAGATGAAAAAGAAGAATGACAGATATGAAAGTGAGGAGTATATCGAGAATCAGTACTGGATGAAGCATATTGACAAATACTTTAAAATATGAGTTGATGGAGAAAGAATAGAAGGTGTGTGTTGTAAGGAAACGAATGAGGTGGATTTATAGTGAAATACCAGACAGAGAAATCAAGATGGATTATCGAATTAATTCAAAGAGAATCATAATCTCCTTAATCACCGAAGCATCAAATCCAACATAGATTACAAAGATTTTCTTTAAATTCGGAGATCAATTGTGATGACGTCAAAAGATATGACGAATCACTATAATCTTATTTCCTTCATTTACGATAACTTCCCTCATATGCTTCGAGTAATCGAATTATTTTATCCATACTTCTTAGACATGATAAAACTTCATAATCGTTACGTCATAATAACATTCTCATTGTTAGCCATAACGACCTCTATCAAATTTCGGGGACGAAATTTCTTTAACGGGTAGGTACTGTGACGACCCGAAAATTTTCGACTAAATTTAAACTTTATCTTTATATTATTCTGACACGATAAGCAATGTTTTTTAAGTTAAATCTCAAGGATTTTAAACTATGTTTATACATTCATTTAAACCTCGACCAAATTCCAATGATTCACGAACCATTAAATGAACATATATGAATATGTATGTATATGTGTATATGTTATAAATTGAAAATGTCAACAAAGTATTTAAACGTATAATGCTTTATATAAACGTATTTGTTTCAATATGATTATCGACGAAATTAAAAAATATATATATTAAATGATTGAATTATCAGAAACATTGAATTATGATTAATTGAGAGATCCACTATGATTTGAGAAAATCTAATCCTCTTAACGATATTCGGAATAATTTTTAAAGCTATTTATAAATAAAAATAAAAAGTGTCATTTACGAAATTTAGACAAAAGCTAGTGGAGAATTGGTTTCCATAATATTCTATTAATCTATTTTCAAACGTACAAAAACGTTTTTAGTTTAAAAAGAACTTTATTATTAAAATGTATATAACTTTTATAAATATCAAGAATCACTTTTGACAACTCATTACTTAACCAGTATAATAAATATAACGATATTTATATTTTATTTCATTAAATATATATAACGATTTAAATTAATATTATATATATTTATACGCGTATTATACATACATAGTTTTTATACTTTTACTATACTTTAACTTTACCTTTACTTTACTTTTACTTTACTTTTACTTTAATAATTCACTTTAATAATTCATACTTTAATAATTCACTTTAATAATTCATACTTTAATAATTCACTTTAATAATTCATACTTTAATAATTCACTTTAATAATTCATACTTTAATAATTCATACTTTAATAATTCACTTTAATAATTCATACTTTAATAATTCACTTTAATAATTCAAAAATCTATTATAAATAGAATTCAATAGGTTTTATTATTTCATAGAAACTTGAAAATATATTTCTCTAAACTCTCTCAATTGATTTATATATATATATATATATATATATATATATATATATATATATATATATATATATATATATATATATATATATTTGCTCTGTATTATTTCAAGATATTATTAGTATACATAAAATATTACGACGGAGTGATGTCCGAGTGATTTCAAAATAGCTTTTTTTGAATGAGTCGATGCTAAGGAAATTATGGGTTATAGCTATGGAGGTGATGGGTATGGTTCATGGGTATGCTCGTGAGGTCAATCTAGTGTTTATCATCTCCGTTGCGTCTACGTACTTTCCTGCAATATTGAATCTCAATATTGATATGTTCGTGAATTCGAGGCCAACCTTGCACTTGTTAAATGACGTTATATGTATTTTTACTACGAAATACAGTATGGTGAGTTTCATTTGCTCTCTTTTATATATATTTTTGGGACTGAGAATACATGCGCTATTTTTATAAATGTTTTACGAAATAGGCACAAGTACTAAAACAAATTCTACGTGGGTTTAAACCAGAAATATACCCTTAGCTTGGTAACATTAAACTACTTGTCTATGTACGGTAGGCGCGAATCCTAAAGATAGATCTATTGGGCCTGACAAACCCCATCCTGACTATGGGATGCTTTAGTACTTCGAGGTTATTTTAAACACACCTGATCTGGTGTACTTCAGAGGGTAAAACATGAACGTTAAGGCTTGTTACCGGGTGCCTACAACTTATAGAATACTTTTATACACTTGCGAGTGTACATATATTTATGCACGTATATATTTTCATAAAGACTGTAATAAAATTCTGTTGTACAAAATATTAATTGTGAAAATTTTTTTAACGGGTAGGTAATACCCGAGAGATATATAAATTCACAATTAATATGTTACATTTTTCGAATTTGATTAAGCAAATCATCAACTATACTCCCAAAATCTCACAACAATATACATTCTTGTATAGTAATCAAAACAACCATTCTCACCCAAATTTGATTACGCATTCTGATTTTGACAAATCAAAATCCAAGTCATGATTTAACAGAAGACATCACTCTTAGATTCCTACATCTTTCAAAGCTATACTTTGACTTCAAAACTGTGTTAGAACATCATATGTATATTAACGATTACAAACTGTGTTCAAACTCTCCGAAGTTTTCGAAGACATTTCAAACAATGAACAATCGAGATGATGATCCAACCACATATTACCCACATTTATGTACCTAAAAAGCTCTCGAAGCCAAAGTCATAGTTCGACGCGTATCCGTGTCAGACCCTTTGGCATTTATTAGCTAAAATGACTTTTCAATTCCTTTTCAAAGTAGACAGTTTTGTCACAGCTCCAGCAAGTCAACTTCGACTTTTCAGTCGGACTAGTCTTATTATAACCTCGATAGATACGTTGCCCTTTCGTCATCGTTACTGGGGACCTTTCATATCTCGCCACCTTAGCAATAAACTTACCAACAACTTCAATTATCTTTGACTTTTCGAAAAATCATTATATTTATTGAAATCACATCATTTACTCATTCGCATCTTGTAACGAGAATTGTCATACGAATCATCGGAAAACAGTAACCAGTATTTTGAATTCTCGCAGCATGTCTACTCCAACAGTTATATGTGTACGTAAAACGTCTATCTCCTGGACTTACATACTTTGAATGTGAAGTTCTAAAAAATATTTTGAACTGCAAACTAGTTCTTGAAATGCTGACGAAGCAACAAAAACTGTAAACGATCTTAACAGTAAAAAGTTTGATGACAAAGAATAGTAAGGTGGTAAGGCTGAGAAAAAGAGAAGGTTTGGAACTAGAAAACGGATTGAACAGACTATGAAGGAGGCTGTGGACAAATCACAAAGACTAAATCTGCCTTCAAAGAATCCAAATGATTCAGTGCCTGCTAAAGTCATTAATGAATACCTTACTCTTTATTCTAAACCTTTACAGACAAATCTTCATCATCATCCATCAATATTAGAAATTCTAAGATATTATCATATCTTTCATTATAAATATCCGCGATATTTCTGAAGATATTTTCACAACTAATCTTATCTGAAGGTTTAAACTTGTAATCACTAGAACATAGTTTAGTTAATTTTAAACTTGTTCGCAAATAAAAGTTAATCCTTCTAACTTGACTTTTAAAATCAACTAAACACATGTTCTATATCTATATGATATGCTAACTTAATGATTTAAAACCTGAAAACACGAAAAACACCGTAAAACTGGATTTACGCCATCGTAGTAACACCGCGGGCTGTTTTGGGTTAGTTAATTAAAAACTATGATAAACTTTGATTTAAAAGTTGTTATTATTTTATAAATGATTTTTATTATGAACCTGAAACTATATCCAAAAATTATGGTTAAACTCAAAGTGGAAGTATGTTTTCTAAAATGGTCATCTAGACGTCGTTCTTTCGACTGAAATGACTACCTTTACAAAAACAACTTGTAACTTCTTTTTCTAACTATAAACCTATACTTTTTATGTTTAGATTCATAAAATATAGTTCAATATGAAACCATAGTAATTTGATTCACTCAAAACGGATTTAAAATGAAGAAGTTATGGGTAAAACAAGATTGGATAATTTTTCTCATTTTTGCTACGTGAAAATTGGTAACAAATCTATTCCAACCATAACTTAATCAACTTGTATTGTATATTATGTAATCTTGAGATACCATAGACACGTATACAATGTTTCGACCTATCATGTCGACACATCTATATATATTTCGGAACAACCATAGACACTCTATATGTGAATGTTGGAGTTAGCTATACAGGGTTGAGGTTGATTCCAAAATATATATAGTTTGAGTTGTGATCAATACTGAGATACGAATACACTGGGTCGTGGATTCATTCAAGATAATATTTATCGATTTATTTCTGTACATCTAACTGTGGACAACTAGTTGTAGGTTACTAACGAGGACAGCTGACTTAATAAACTTAAAACATCAAAATATATTAAAAGTGTTGTAAATATATTTTGAACATACTTTGATATATATGTATATAATGTTATAGGTTCGTGAATCAACCAGTGGCCAAGTCTTACTTCTCGACGAAGTAAAAATCTGTGAAGGTGAGTTATAGTCCCACTTTTAAAATCTAATATGTTTGGGATGAGAATACATGCAGGTTTTATAAATGATTTACAAAATAGACACAAGTACGTGAAACTACATTCTATGGTTGAATTATCGAAATCGAATATGCCCCTTTTTATTAAGTCTGGTAATCTAAGAATTAGGGAACAGACACCCTAATTGACGCGAATCCTAAAGATAGATCTATTGGGCCTAACAAACCCCATCCAAAGTACCGGATGCTTTAGTACTTCGAAATTTATATCATATCCGAAGGGTGTCCCGGAATGATGGGGATATTCTTATATATGCATCTTGTTAATGTCGGTTACCAGGTGTTCACCATATGAATGATTTTTATCTCTATGTATGGGATGTGTATTGAAATATGAAATCTTGTGGTCTATTGTTACGATTTGATATATATAGGTTAAACCTATAACTCACCAACATTTTTGTTGAAGTTTAAAGCATGTTTATTCTCAGGTGAATACTAAGAGCTTCCGCTGTTGAATACTAAAATAAGGACAAGATTTGGAGTCCATGTTTGTATGATATTGTGTAAAAACTGCATTCAAGAAACTAATTTCGATGTAACATATTTGTATTGTAAACCATTATGTAATGGTCGTGTGTAAACAGGATATTTTAGATTATCATTATTTGATAATCTACGTAAAGCTTTTTAAACCTTTATTTATGAAATAAAGGTTATGGTTTGTTTTAAAAATGAATGCAGTCTTTGAAAAACGTCTCATATAGAGGTCAAAACCTCTCAACGAAATCAATTAATATGGAACGTTTTTAATCAATAAGAACGGGACATTTTAGTTGGTATCCGAGCGTTGGTCTTAGAGAACCAGAAATTTGCATTAGTGTGTCTTATCGAGTTTGTTAGGATGCATTAGTGAGTCTGGACTTCGACCGTGTTTTCTTTAAAAATGATTGCTTAACATTTTTGTTGGAAACTATATATTATTAACATGTATACATTATGTGATATATTAATCTCTTAACATGTTTGATATTGTGTGATAGATGTCTACCTCTAGCACAAATCCCATTGACTCACCTAATAATAACAAAGAGTCGAATATATATTGGACTGATTCACAAGTTCCCGAAGAAGAACCGGAAGAAGAATCAGAACCGGAAGAAGAATCAGAACCGGAAGAGGAGGAACCGGAGGAGGAAATAGAACCGGTAGGGGAAATAATAAAACGGTTAAGTAAAAGAAAATCCTCAACCAACCGACCAAGGTTATTTATGGTCAATGGTGTTTTAACCAAGGAAGCAAAATAATGAGAGGATTACCAATTCTCCGATGAATCGGATTCCGACGAGAATTCCGATGATGTTATAGAAATTACCCCAACTGAATTTAAAAAGGCAAAAGAAAATAATAAGAGAAAGGGCATAAAAATAGAGAAATCTAATTCCAACCTCGATGAACTTTATATGTATCGTCAACCCTCGAAGCCCTTAAGTTGTAACAATGACCCGGGAACCTCTAAACCACCAGGTTTTTCTAAACTGTTGTGGAAAACGACAGCTCGTATTAGGGGAACATCATATATCCCTAGATACTTGGCAAAACGAACCAAAACCGAAGAAGAAGAAGAAGAAACGAGCGAGTCGGAATAAGATAGTTGTATTCGTGTGGTGTAATATATGTAATATAGTGTGCTTATGCTTTATGATATATGTAAAAATTGTTTGTATTAATAAGTATTTTTTTTTATGAATCTAACTCTTGTCTATTTTACAGTATAAAAACACAAAATGGATAGACAACCCAATATTTTAAGAGACCTACCCGGAGACATGATAGATGAAATCTTGTCTAGAGTCGGTCAGAATTCTTCGGCACAACTATTTACGGCGAAATCAGTTTGTAAGACATTCGAAGAACGTTCCAAGAATGTCTTGGTTTATAAGAGACTTTCGTTTGAAAGATGGGGGATATCACATTGGGAAACCCATAAGTTACGATGTGTTTACTTTGACGCATATATTACGGGGAACTCGAATGCAATTTTACGCAACGGGTTAAGAAATTATTTTGACTCAATGTATCTGAATATAGGACTTCATGATTTAGAAAAAGCGGCTAACATGCAACATAAAGGAGCATGCTATGCTTACGGGTTAGTAATGTTCGCTTCTCACCAAAGTGAGAAAAAGAACATCGGGCTACAACTATTAAACAAAACGTTCCCACAAGTGACGGAGTCGGTAATTGGGGTAAGAAATGAGGTTTTTAGGTTATTACGAGACTGTTGGTCATTACGTAACCCTCGTCCCTTTGACAACGTTACAACACGCTGTCTTATCAACGGCCATAACGGTTATGTTCTACAAGACCAAGGATTGGAAGTAGTCCTAGTAAAACCAGAATGCATGACTTGTTTATGGACGTATGAATTACGTGTCTTTATTGCCTTTGCTGAACGACTTGTGTACTAGCTAGAATTATCTTCACAACTATCTTGTATCAAAGTTATTGTGTGCTATATTTCATGCTTTATGTAAAATAAGCGGTATTGTAAGTTTGTAAAATATTGTATAAAAGTTTGAACGCGAAATATTATTATAATCAGTTTTTCATATAGAATTGTAGTAGTTGAATTGTATATTAGCTACTAAGTATGAACTTAACGGGTAGGTACTACCCAAATTTAAACTTATAAAACGCTAATATGAAGAAAAAGCTTTTATAAATGAGTTCATATTATGCTACAAAATACTATTAACTACTCTTAATATTCTGTATGATTAACTTGTTCCATTTGACTATTTTGAAGGAAATGGCACCGACTACTCGACACACCGTGAATATGAATGAAGAGGAATTTCGTACTTTTCTAGCTTCAAACATAGCCGCAGTACAGGCTGCGCTACATACCAACAATAACCTTGGATCTAGCAGTACAGGAAATCGTGTAGGATGGATCTACAAAAAATTCACTGCCTGCAAACCTTTGGAATTTGATGGAACCAAAGGACCGATTGTAGTGACCCGAACTTTTCCATGTTTATATATATATTAAATGAAATTGTTATTTACATGATTAAGTGTTTCCAACATGTTAAGCAATCAAACTTGTTAAGACTTGATTAATTGAAATAGGTTTCATATAGACAATTGACCACCCAAGTTGACCGGTGATTCACGAACGTTAAAACGTGTAAAAACTATATGATGACATATATATGGATATATATATATATAGTTAACATGATATTATGATAAGTAAACATATCATTAAGTATATTAACAATGAACTACATATGTAAAAGCAAGACTACTAACTTAATGATTTTGAAACGAGACATATATGTAACGATTATCGTTGTAACGACATTTAATGTATATATATCATATTAAGAGATATTCATACATCATATTATCATGATAATATAATAATTTAGAATCTCATTTGATATTATAAACATTGGGTTAACAACATTTAACAAGATCGTTAACCTAAAGGTTTCAAAACAACACTTACATGTAACGACTAACGATGACTTAACGACTCAGTTAAAATGTATATACATGTAGTGTTTTAATATGTATTCATACACTTTTGAAAGACTTAAAGACACTTATTAAAATACTTCTACTTAACAAAAATGCTTACAATTACATCCTCGTTCAGTTTCATCAACAATTCTACTCGTATGTACCCGTATTCGTACTCATACAATACACAACTTTTAGATGTATGTACTATTGATATATACACTCCAATTATAAGCTCTTAGCAGCCCATGTGAGTCATCTAACACATGTGGGAACCATCATTTGGTAACTAGCATGAAATATCTCATAAAATTACAAAAATATGAGTAATCATTCATGACTTATTTACATGAAAACAAAATTACATATCCTTTATATCTAATCCATACACCAACGACCAAAAACACCTACAAACACTTTCATTCTTCAATTTTCTTCATCTAATTGATCTCTCTCAAGTTCTATCTTCAAGTTCTAAGTGTTCTTCATAAATTCTACAAGTTCTAGTTTCATAAAATCAAGAATACTTCCAAGTTTGCTATCTTACTTCCAATCTTGTAGAGTGATCATCCAATCTCAAGAAATCTTTCTTATTTACAGTAAGATATCTTTCTAATACAAGGTAATACTCATATTCAAACTTTGATTCAATTTCTATAACTATAACAATCTTATTTCAAGTGAAAATCTTACTTGAACTTGTTTTTCGTGTCATGATTCTGCTTCAAGAACTTTCAAGCCATCCAAGGATCCTTTGAAGCTAGATCCATTTTTCTCATTTCCAGTAGCTTTATCCAGAAAACTCGAGGTAGTAATGATGTTCATAACATCATTCGATTCATACATATAAAGCTATCTTATTCGAAGGTTTAAATTTGTAATCACTAGAATATAGTTTAGTTAATTCTAAACTTGTTCACAAACAAAAGTTAATCCTTCTAACTTGACTTTTAAAATCAACTAAACACATGTTCTATATCTATATGATATGCTAACTTAATGATTTAAAACCTGGAAACACGAAGAACACTGTAAAACCGGACATACGCCGTCGTAGTAACACCGCGGGCTGTTTTGGGTTAGTTAATTAAAAACTATGATAAAATTTGATTTAAAAGTGGTTCTTCTGGAAAAATGATTTTTCTTATGAACATGAAACTATATCCAAAAATCATGGCTAAACTCAAAGTGGAAGTTTGTTTTCTAAAATGGTCATCTAGACGTCGTTCTTTCGACTGAAATAACTACCTTTACAAAAATGACTTGTAACTTATATTTCTGACTATAAACCTATACTTTTTCTGTTTAAATTCATAAAATAGAGTTCAATATGAAACCATAGCAATTTGATTCACTCAAAACGGATTTAAAATGAAGAAGTTATGGGTAAAACAAGATTGGATAATTTTTCTTGTTGTAGCAACGTGAAAATTGGTAACAAATCTATATTAATCATATCCTAGCTAACTTATATTGTATTATACATGTATTCTAATATATTATGTAATCTTGGGATACCATAGACACGTATGCAAATGTTTTGACATATCATATAGACCTATGTGTATATATTATTTGGAACAACCATAGACACTCTATATGCAGTAATGTGGGAGTTAGCTATACAGGGTTGAGGTTGATTCCAAAAATATATATACTTTTAGTTGTGATCTAGCCTGAGACGTGTATACACTGGGTCGTGGATTGATTCAATATAATATATATCAATTTTTTTCTGTACATCTAACTTTGGACAACTAGTTGTAGGTTACTAACGAGGACAGCTGACTTAATAAACTTAAAACATCAAAATGTATTAAAAGTGTTGTAAATATATTTTGAATATACTTTGATATATATATATATGTACATATTTGTTATAGGTTCGTGAATCGACCAGTGGCCAAGTCTTACTTCCCGAAGAAGTAAAAATCTGTGAAAGTGAGTTATAGTCCCACTTTTAAAATCTAATATTTTTGGGATGAGAATACATGCAGGTTTTATAAATGATTTACAAAATAGACACAAGTACGTGAAACTACATTCTATGGTTGAATTATCGAAATCTAATATGCCCCTTTTTATTAAGTCTGGTAATCTAAGAATTAGGGAACAGACACCCTAATTGACGCGAATCCTAAAGATAGATCTATTGGGCCTAACAAACCCCATCCAAAGTACCGGATGCTTTAGTACTTCAAAATTTATATCATATCCGAAGGGTGTCCCGGAATGATGGGGATATTCTTATATATGCATCTTGTTAATGTCGGTTACCAGGTGTTCACCATATGAATGATTTTTATCTCTATGTATGGAATGTATATTGAAATATGAAATCTTGTGGTCTATTATTACGATTTGATATATATAGGTTAAACCTATAACTCACCAATATTTTTGTTGACGTTTAAAGCATGTTTATTCTCAGGTGAATACTAAAAGCTTCCGATGTTGCATACTAAAATAAGGACAAGATTTGGAGTCCATGTTTGTATGATATTATGTAAAAACTGCATTCAAGAAACATATGTCGATGTAATATATTTCTATTGTAAACCATTATGTAATGGTCATGTGTAAACAGCATATTTTAGATTATCATTATTTGATAATCTACGTAATGCTTTTGAAACCTTTATTGATAAAATAAAGGTTATGGTTGTTTTAAAAATGAATGCAGTCTTTGAAAAACGTCTCATATAGAGGTCAAAACCTCGCAACGAAATCAATTAATATGGAACGTTTATAATCAATATGAACGGGACATTTCAGTTGGTATCAGAGCGTTGGTCTTAGAGAACCAGAAAAATTTGCATTAGTGTGTCTTATCGAGTTTGTTAGGATGCATTAGTGAGTCTGGACTTCGACCGTGTTTTCTTTAAAAATGATTGCTTAACATTTTTGTTGGAAACTATATATTTTTAACATGCGAATATTATGTGATATATTAATCTCTTAACGTGTTTGATATTATGTGATAGATGTCTACCTCTATAACAAGTCCCATTGACTCACCTAATAATAATGAAGAGTTAAATGTAAATTTGAATGATTCGTGGACTGATTCACAAGTTCCCGAAGAGGAACCGGAAGAAGAGTCGGAACCGGAAGAAGAATCGGAACCGGAAGAAGAATCGGAACCGGAAGAAGAAATAGAACCAGTGGGGGAAATAATAAAATGGTTAAGTAGAAGAAAATCCTCAACCAACCGACCAAAGTTAATTATGGTCAATGGTGTTTCCGCCAAGGAAGCAAAGTATTGGGAGGATTACCAATTCTCCGATGAATCGGATCCCGACAAGGAATCCGATGATGTTATAGAAATTACCCCAACACAATTTAATAAGGCAAAAGAAAACAATAAGGGAAAGGCATAAAAATAGAGAAATTTGATTCCAAACCCGATGAACTTTATATGTATAGTCAACACCCGTATTCCTTAAGTTGTGACAATAACCCGGGAACATCTAAACCACCAGGTTTTTCTAAACCAATGTGGAAAACGACGGCTCGTATTAGGGGAACATCATATATCCCTAGAAACTTGGCAAAACGAACCAAAACCGAAGAAGAAGAAACGAGCGAGTCGGAATAAGATAGTTGTATTCGTGTGGTGTAATATATGTAATATAGTGTGCTTATGCTTTATGATATATGTAAAAATTGCTTGTATTAATAAGTATTTTTTATGAATCTAACTCTTGTCTATTTTACAGTATAAAAATATAAAATGGATAGACAACCCAATATTTTAAGAGACCTACCCGGACACATGATTGATGAAATCTTGTCTAGAGTCGGTCAGAATTACTCGGCACAACTATTTAAGGCGAGATCAGTTTGTAAGACATTCAAAGAACGTTCCAAGAATGCCTTGGTTTATAAAAGGATTTCATTCGAAAGATGAGGGATATCACATTGGAAAATCCATAAGTTACGATGTGTTTACTTTGACGCATATATTGCGGGGAACCCAAATGCTATTTTACGCAACGGGTTAAGAAATTATTTTGACTCAATATATCCGAATATAGGACTTCGTGATTTAGAAAAAGCGGCTAACATGCAACATAAAGAAGCATGTTATGCTTAAGGGTTAGTAATGTTCGCTTCTCACCAAAGTGAGAACAAGAACATCGGGCTACAACTATTAAACAAAACGTTCCCACAAGTGACGGAGTCGGTAATTAGGGTAAGAAATGAGGTTTTTAGGTTATTACGAGACTGTTGGTCATTACGTAACCTTCATCCTTTTGACGACGTTACAACACATTGTCTTACAATCGGTCACAATGATTATGTTCCACAAAACCAAGGATGGGAAGTGGTATTAGTAAAACCAGAATGCATGACTTGTTTCTAGTCGTATGAATTACGTGTCTTTATTGCCTTTGCTGAACGCCTTATTTATTAACTAGAATTATCTTCGCAACTACTTTGTATCAAAGTTTTATGTGCTATATTTCATGCTATATGTAAAATAGCGGTATTGTAAGTTTGCATGTTATTGTATAAAGGCTTGAATATGATATATTTTTTTTGTTTTTGTTTCTGTGATTAGTTTTTCATATAGAATTGTAGTAGTTGAAATGGTATGTTAGCTACTAAGTATGAACTTAACGGGTAGGTACTACCCGAATTAAAGAGTATAAAACGTTAATATGAAGAAAGAGCTTTTATAAATAAGTTCATATTACGCTACGAAATACTATTGACTACTCTTGATATTCTATATGATTAACTCGTTTCATTTGACTATTTTGAAGGAAATGGCACCGACTACTCGACACACCTTGAATATGAGCGAAGAGGAATTTCGTGCCTTTCTTGCTTCAAATATAGCCGCAGTACAGGCTGCGCTACATACCAACAATAACCTTGGATCTAGCAGTACAGGAAATCGTGTAGGATGCACCTACAAAGAATTCACAGCCTGTAAACCTTTGGAATTTGATGGAACTGAAGGACCGATCGGATTGAAACTGTGGACCGAGAAGGTCGAATCGGTGTTTCCCATAAGTAAGTGTACTGAAGAGGACAAAGTGAAGTACGCTACGCATACCTTCACAGGTTCTGCGTTAACATGGTGGAATACCTATCTAGAGCAAGTGGGACAAGATGATGCTTACGCACTACCGTGGTCAGCATTCAAGCACTTGATGAACGAGAAGTATCGTCCCAGAACCGAGGTCAATAAGCTCAAGACAGAAGTTGGGTTACGAACCCAAGGATTTGATATTACCACGTACGAAAGACGATTCACAGAATTGTGCCTATTGTGTCCGGGAGCGTTCGAAGATGAGGAAGAGAAGATCGACGCATTTGTGAAATGATTACCGGAAAGAATCCAAGAAGATATAAGTTCACACGAGCCCGCCTCCATACAACAGGCATGTAGAATGGCTCATAAACTAGTGAACCAGATTGAGGAAAGAATTAAAGAACAGGCGGCTGAAGAGGCCAATGTGAAGCAAGTCAAAAGAAAGTGGGAGGAAAACGGTGATAAGAATCACCAATACAACAACAACAGCAATTACAACAATAATCGCAACAAATATCCCAACAATCGCAACATCAACAACAACAACAACAACAACAACAACAACAACAACAACAACAACAACAACAACAACAACAACAACAACAACAACAACAACAACAACAACAACAACAACAACAACAACAACAACAACAACAACAACAACAACAACAACAACAACAACAACAACAACAACAACAACAACAACAACAACAACAACAACAACAACAACAACAACAACAACAACAACAACAACAACAACAATCATCCTAACAACAATAATAACTGCAACAACAATAACAATCAGAAGCAGCTATGCCAAAGGTGTGAAAAGTATCACTCAGGGTTTTGCACCAAATTTTGCAACAAGTGTAAAAGAAATGGTCATAGTGAGGCGAAGTGTGAGGTCTACGGACCAGGGGTTAATAGAACGAAAGGAACAAATGGTGTCGGAACGAGTAATGGCGGAGCAAGTAGTGTCGGAGCAAGTTATGCCAATGTAGTTTGTTATAAATGTGGAAAACCGGGCCACATTATTAAAAATTGCCCGAACCAGGAGAACACGAATGGACAAGGCCGTGGAAGAGTTTTCAATATTAATGCGGCAGAAGCACAGGAAGACCCGGAGCTTGATACGGGTACGTTTCTTATTGACAATAAATCTGCTTACGCTTTATTTGATTCAGGTGCGGATAGAAGCTATATGAGTAGAGATTTTTGTGCTAAATTAAGTTGTCCATTGACGCCTTTGGATAATAAATTTTTACTCGAATTAGTAAATGGTAAATTAATTTCAGCAGATAATATATGTCAGAATCGAGAAATTAAACTGGTTAGCGAAACATTTAAGATTGACTTGATACCAGTAGAGTTAGGGAGTTTTGATGTGATAATTGGTATGGACTGGTTGAAAGAAGTGAAAGCAGAGATCGTTTGTTACAAAAATGCAATTCGCATTATACGAGAAAAAGGAAAACCTTTAATGGTGTACGGAGAAAAGGGCAACACGAAGCTACATCTTATTAGTAATTTGAAGGCACAAAAACTAATAAGAAAAGGTTGCTATGCTGTTCTAGCACACGTCGAGAAAGTACAAACTGAAGAAAAGATCATCAATGATGTTCCCGTCGCAAAAGAATTTCCCGATGTATTTCCGAAAGAATTACCGGGATTACCCCCACATCGATCCGTTGAATTTCAAATAGATCTTGTACCAGGAGCTGCACCAATAGCTCGTGCTCCTTAAAGACTCGCACCCAGCGAGATGAAAGAACTGCAAAGCCAATTACAAGAACTTTTAGAGCGTAGTTTCATTCGACCAAGCACATCACCGTGGGGAGCTTCTGTTTTGTTTGTCAAGAAGAAAGATGGTACATTCAGGCTGTGTATCGACTACCGAGAGTTGAACAAACTTACCATCAAGAACCGCTACCCACTACCGAGAATTGACGACTTATTTGATCAACTACAAGGCTCGTCTGTTTATTCAAAGATTGACTTACGTTCCGGGTATCATCAAATGCGGGTGAAAGAAGATGATATTCCAAAGACTGCTTTAAGAACACGTTACGGTCATTACGAGTTTATGGTAATGTCGTTTGGTTTAACTAATGCACCAGCTGTGTTCATGGACCTTATGAACCGAGTGTGTAGACCATACCTTGACAAGTTTGCCATTGTTTTCATTGATGACATACTTATTTACTCAAAGAATGACCAAGAACATGGTGAACATTTGAGAAAGGTGTTAGAAGTATTGAGGAAGGAAGAATTGTACGCTAAGTTTTCAAAGTGTGCATTTTGGTTGGAAGAAGTTCAATTCCTCGGTCACATAGTGAACAAAGAAGGTATTAGGGTGGATCCGGCAAAGATAGAAACTGTTGAAAAGTGGGAAACCCCGAAAACTCCGAAACACATACGCCAGTTTTTAGGACTAGCTGGTTACCACAGAAGGTTCATCCAAGACTTTTTCAGAATAGCAAAACCCTTGACTGCATTAACGCATAAAGGGAAGAAATTTGAATGGAAGGATGAACAAGAGAAAGCATTTCAGTTATTGAAGAAAAAGCTAACTACGGCACCTATATTGTCATTGCCTGAAGGGAATGATGATTTTGTGATTTATTGTGACGCATCAAAGCAAGGTCTCGATTGTGTATTAATGCAACGAATGAAGGTGATTGCTTATGCGTCTAGACAATTGAAGATTCACGAACAAAATTATACGACGCATGATTTGGAATTAGGCGCGGTTGTTTTTGCATTAAACACTTGGAGGCACTACTTATATGGGGTCAAAAGTATTATATATACCGACCACAAAAGTCTTCAACACATATTTAATCAGAAACAACTGAATATGAGGCAGCGTAGGTGGATTGAATTGTTGAATGATTACGACTTTGAGATTCGTTACCACCCGGGGAAGGCAAATGTGGTAGCCGACGCCTTGAGCAGGAAGGACAGAGAACCCATTCGAGTAAAATCTATGAATATAACGATTCACAATAACCTTACTACTCAAATAAAGGAGGCGCAACAAGGAGTTTTAAAAGAGAGAAATTTAAAGGATGAAATACCCAAAGGATCGGAGAAGCATCTTAATATTCGGGAAGACGGAACCCGATATAGGGCTGAAAGGATTTGGGTACCAAAATTTGGAGATATGAGAGAAATGGTACTTAGAGAAGCTCATAAAACCAGATACTCAATACATCCTGGAACGGGGAAGATGTACAAGGATCTCAAGAAACATTTTTGGTGGCCGGGTATGACAGCCGATGTTGCTAAATACATAGGAGAATGTTTGACGTGTTCTAAGGTCAAAGCTGAGCATCAGAAACCATCAGGTCTACTTCAACAACCCGAAATCCTGGAATGGAAATAGGAAAACATTACCATGGATTTCATCACTAAATTGCCAAGGACTGTAAGTGGTTTTAATACTATTTGGGTAATAGTTGATCGTCTCACCAAATCAGCACACTTCCTGCCAATAAGAGAAGATGACAAGATGGAGAAGTTAGCACGACTGTATTTGAAGGAAGTCGTCTCCAGACATGGAATACCAATCTCTATTATCTCTGATAGGGATGACAGATTTATTTCAAGATTCTGGCAGACATTACAGCAAGCATTAGGAACTCGTCTAGACATGAGTACTGCCTATCATCCACAAACTGATGGGCAGAGCGAAAGGACGATACAAACGCTTGAAGACATGCTACGAGCATGTGTTATTGATTTCGGAAATAGTTGGGATCGACATCTACCGTTAGCAGAATTTTCCTACAACAACAGCTATCATTCAAGTATTGAGATGGCGCCGTTTGAAGCACTTTATGGTAGAAAGTGCAAGTCTCTGATTTGTTGGAGTGAAGTGGGGGATAGACAGATTACGGGTCCGGAGATAATACAAGAAACTACCGAGAAGATCATCCAAATTCAACAACGGTTGAAAATCGCCCAAAGTCGACAAAAGAGCTACGCCGACATTAAAAGAAAAGATATAGAATTTGAAATTGGAGAGATGGTCATGCTTAAGGTTGCACCTTGGAAAGGCGTTGTTCGATTTGGTAAACGAGGTAAATTAAATCCAAGATATATTGGACCATTCAAGATTATTGATCGTGTCGGACCAGTAGCTTACCGACTTGAGTTACCTCAACAACTCGCGGCTGTACATAACACTTTCCACATCTCGAATTTAAAGAAATGTTTTGCTAAAGAAGATCTCACTATTCAGTTAGACGAAATCCAAATCAACGAAAAACTTCAATTCATCGAAGAACCCGTCGAAATAATGGATCGTGAGGTTAAAAGACTTAAAAAAAACAAGATACCAATTGTTAAGGTTCGATGGAATGCTCATAGAGGACCCGAGTTCACCTGGGAACGAGAAGATCAGATGAAGAAGAAATACCCGCACTTATTTCCAGAAGATACGTCAACACCTCCAACTGGAAAAAATTTCGGGACGAAATTTATTTAACGGGTAGATACTGTAGTGACCCGAAATTTTCCATGTTTATATATATATTAAATGAAATTGTTATTTACATGATTAAGTGTTTCCAACATGTTAAGCAATCAAACTTTTTAAGACTTGATTAATTGAAATAGGTTTCATATAGACAATTGACCACCCAAGTTGACCGGTGATTCACGAACGTTAAAACTTGTAAAAACTATATGATGACATATATATGGATATATATATAGTTAACATGATATTATGATAAGTAAACATATCATTAAGTATATTAACAATGAACTACATATGTAAAAGCAAGACTACTAACTTAATGATTTTGAAACGAGACATATATGTAACGATTATCGTTGTAACGACATTTAATGTATATATATCATATTAAGAGATATTCATACATCATATTATCATGATAATATAATAATTTAAAATCTCATTTGATATTATAAATATTGGGTTAACAACATTTAACAAGATCGTTAACCTAAAGGTTTCAAAACAACACTTACATGTAACGACTAACGATGACTTAACGACTCAGTTAAAATGTATATACATGTAGTGTTTTAATATGTATTCATACACTTTTGAAAGACTTAAAGACACTTATCAAAATACTTCTACTTAACAAAAATGCTTACAATTACATCCTCGTTCAGTTTCATCAACAATTCTACTCGTATGTACCCGTATTCGTACTCGTACAATACACAGCTTTTAGATGTATGTACTATTGGTATATACACTCCAATGATCAGTTCTTAGCAGCCCATGTGAGTCACCTAACACATGTGGGAACCATCATTTGGCAACTAGCATGAAATATCTCATAAAATTACAAAAATATGAGTAATCATTCATGACTTATTTACATGAAAACGAAATTACATATCCTTTATATCTAATCCATACACCAACGACCAAAAACACCTACAAACACTTTCATTCTTCAATTTTCTTCATCTAATTGATCTCTCTCAAGTTCTATCTTCATGTTCCAAGTGTTCTTCATAAATTCTACAAGTTCTAGTTTCATAAAATCAAGAATACTTCCAAGTTTGCTATCTTACTTCCAATCTTGTAGAGTGATCATCCAACCTCAAGAAATCTTTCTTATTTACAGTAAAATATCTTTCTAATACAAGGTAATACTCATATTCAAACTTTGATTCAATTTCTATAACTATAACAATCTTATTTTAAGTGGAAATCTTACTTGAACTTGTTTTTCGTGTCATGATTCTGCTTCAAGAACTTTCAAGCCATCCAAGGATTCTTTGAAGCTAGATCCATTTTTTTCATTTCCAGTAGCTTTATCCAGAAAACTTGAGGTAGTAATGATGTTCATAACATCATTCGATTCATACATATAAAGCTATCTTATTCGAAGGTTTAAATTTGTAATCACTAGAACATAGTTTAGTTAATTCTAAACTTGTTCACAAAGAAAAGTTAATCATTCTAACTTGACTTTTAAAATCAACTAAACACATGTTCTATATCTATATGATATGCTAACTTAATGATTTAAAACCTGAAAACACGAAGAACACTGTAAAACCGGACATACGCCGTCGTAGTAACACCGCGGGCTGTTTTGGGATAGTTAATTAAAAACTATGATAAACTTTGATTTAAAAGTGGTTCTTCTGGAAAAATGATTTTTCTTATGAACATGAAACTATATCCAAAAATCATGGTTAAACTCAAAGTGGAAGTTTGTTTTCTAAAATGGTCATCTAGACGTCGTTCTTTCGACTGAAATGACTACCTTTACAAAAATGACTTCTAACTTATATTTCCTACTATAAAACTATACTTTTTCTATTTAGATTCATAAAATAGAGTTCAATATGAAACCATAGCAATTTGATTCACTCAAAACGGATTTAAAATGAAGAAGTTATGGGTAAAACAAGATTGGATAATTTTTCTTGTTGTAGCAACGTGAAAATTGGTAAAAAATCTATATTAATCATATCCTAGCTAACTTATATTGTATTATACATGTATTCTAATATATTATGTAATCTTGGGATACCATAGACACGTATGCAAATGTTTTGACATATCATATCGACCCATGTGTATATATTATTTGTAACAACCATAGACACTCTATATGCAGTAATGTAGGAGTTAGCTATACATGGTTGAGGTTGATTCTAAAAATATATATACTTTGAGTTGTGATCTAGCCTGAGACGTGTATACACTGGGTCGTGGATTGATTCAAGATAATATATATATCAATTTTTTTCTGTACATCTAACTTTGGACAACTAGTTGTAGGTTACTAACGAGGACAGCTGACTTAATAAACTTAAAACATCAAAATGTATTAAAAGTGTTGTAAATATATTTTGAATATACTTTGATATATATATGTACATATTTGTTATAGGTTCGTGAATCGTCCAGTGGCCAAGTCTTACTTCCCGAAGAAGTAAAAATCTGTGAAAGTGAGTTATAGTCCCACTTTTAAAATCTAATATTTTTGGGATGAGAATACATGCAGGTTTTATAAATGATTTACAAAATAGACACAAGTCGTGAAACTACATTCTATGGTTGAATTATCGAAATTGAATATGCCCCTTTTTATTAAGTTTGGTAATCTAAGAATTAGGGAACAGACACCCTAATTGACGCGAATCCTAAAGATAGATCTATTGGGCCTACAAACCCCATCCAAAGTACCGGATGCTTTAGTACTTCGAAATTTATATCATATCCGAAGGGTGTCCCGGAATGATGGGGATATTCTTATATATGCATCTTGTTAATGTTGGTTACCAGGTGTTTACCATATGAATGATTTTTATCTCTATGCATGGGATGTATATTGAAATATGAAATCTTGTGGTCTATTGTTACGATTTGATATATATAGGTTAAACCTATAACTCACCAATATTTTTGTTAACGTTTAAAGCATGTTTATTCTCAGGTGAATACTAAAAGCTTCCGCTGTTGCATACTAAAATAAGAACAAGATTTGGAGTCCATGTTTGTATGATATTATGTAAAAACTGCATTCAAGAAACATATGTCGATGTAATATATTTCTATTGTAAACCATTATGTAATGGTCGTATGTAAACAGTATATTTTAGATTATCATTATTTGATAATCTACGTAATGCTTTTGAAACCTTTATTGATAAAATAAAGGTTATGGTTGTTTTAAAAATGAATGCAGTCTTTGAAAAACGTCTCATATAGAGGTCAAAACCTCGCAACGAAATCAATTAATATGGAACGTTTATAATCAATATGAACGGGACATTTCACCGATCGGATTGTAACGGTGGACCGAGACGGTCGAATCGGTGTTTGCCATAAGTAAGTGTACTGAAGAGGACAAAGTGAAGTACGCTACGCATACCTTCAAAGGTTCTGCGTTAACATGGTGGAATACCTATCTAGAGCAAGTGGGACAAGATGATGCGTACGCACTACCGTGGTCAGCATTCAAGCACTTGATGAACGAGAAGTACCGTCCCAGAACCGAGGTCAATAAGCTCAAGACAGAACTTAGAGGGTTACGAACCCAAGGATTTGATATTACCACGTACGAAAGACAATTCACAGAATTGTGCGTATTGTGTCCGGGAGCGTTCGAATATGAGGAAGAGAAGATCGACGCGTTTGTGAAAGGATTACCGTAAAGAATCCAAGAAGATATAAGTTCACACGAGCCCGCCTCCATACAACAGGCATGTAGAATGGCTCACAAACTAGTGAACCAGATTGATGAAAGAATTAAAGAACAGACGGCTGAAGAGGCCAATGTGAAGCAAGTCAAAAGAAAGTGGGAGGAAAACGGTGATAAGAATCACCAATACAACAACAACAGCAATTACAATAATAATCGCAACAATTATCCCAACAATCGCAACTACAACAAACGGCCCAACAATAACAACAACAACAACAACAACAACAACAACAACAACAACAACAACAACAACAACAACAACAACAACAACAACAACAACAACAACAACAACAACAACAACAACAACAACAACAACAACAACAACAGCAACTACAACAATCATCCCAACAATAATAACAACCACAACAACAACAACAATCAGAAGCAGCTATGCCAAAGGTGTGAAAAGTATCACTCGGGGTTCTGCACCAAATTTTGCAACAAGTGTAAAAGAAATGGTCATAGCGCGGCGAAGTGTGAGGTCTACGGACCAGGGGTTAACAGAACGAAAGGAACAAATGGTGTCGGAACAAGTAATGGCGGAACAAGTAGTGTCGGAGCAAGTTATGCCAATGTAGTTTGTTATAAATGTGGAAAACTGGGCCACATTATTAGAAATTGCCTGAACCAGGAGAACACGAATGGACAAGGTCGCGGAAGAGTTTTCAATATTAATGCGGCAGAGGCACAGGAAGACCCGGAGCTTGTTACGGGTACATTTCTTATTGACAATAAATTTGCTTACGTTTTATTTGATTCGGGTGCGGATAGAAGCTATATGAGTAGAGATTTTTGTGCTAAATTAAGTTGTCCATTGACGCCGTTGGATAGTAAATTTTTACTCGAATTAGCAAACGGTAAATTAATTTCAGCAGATAATATATGCCGGAATCGAGAAATTAAACTGGGTAGCAAAATATTTAAGATTGATTTGATACCGGTAGAGTTAGGAAGTTTTGATGTAATAGTTGGCATGGACTGGCTGAAGAAGGTGAAAGCAGAGATCATATGTTATAAAATGCAATTCGCATTGTACGAGAAGAAGGAGAACCCTTAATGGTGTACGGAGAAAAGGGCAACATGAAGCTACATCTTATTAGTAATTTGAAGGCACAAAAACTAATAAGAAAAGGTTGCTATGCTGCTCTAGCACACGTTGAGAAAGTACAAACTGAAGAAAAGAGCATCAATGATGTTCCCGTCGCAAAATAATTTCCCGATGTATTTCCGAAAGAATTACTGGGACTACCTCCACATCGATCTGTTGAATTTCAAATAGATCTTATACCAGGAGCTGCACCAATAGCTCGTGCTCCTTATAGACTCGCACCCAGCGAGATGAAAGAACTGCAAAGCCAACTGCAAGAACTATTAGAACGTGGTTTCATTCGACCAAGCACATCACCATGGGGAGCTCCTGTTTTGTTTGTCAAGAAGAAGGATGGTACATTTAGGTTGTGTATTGACTACAAAGAGTTGAACAAACTTACCATCAAAAACCGTTATCCATTGCCGAGAATTGGCGACTTATTTGATCAACTACAAGGCTCGTTAGTTTATTCAAAGATCGATTTACGTTCTGGATATCATCAAATGCGAGTAAAGGAGGATGATATTCCAAAAACTGCTTTTAGGACGCGTTATGGTCATTACGAGTTTATGGTTATGCCGTTTGGATTGACTAACGCACCAGCTGCGTTCATAGACCTTATGAACCTAGTGTGTGGGCCATATCTTGACAAGTTTGTCATTGTTTTCATCGATGACATACTTATTTACTCAAAGAATGATCAAGAGCACGAAGAACATTTGAGAAAAGTGCTAGAAGTATTGAGGAAAGAAAAACTGTACGCTAAGTTTTCAAAGTGTGCATTTTGGTTGGAAGAAGTTCAATTCCTGGGTCACATAGTGAACAAAGAAGGTATCCAGGTGGACCCGGCAAAGATCGAAACCGTTGAAAAGTGGGAAACCCCAAAAACTCCGAAACATATACGTCAATTTTTAGGATTGGCTGGTTACTACAGAAGATTCATCCAAGATTTCTCCAAAATAGCAAAACCCTTGACTGCATTAACGCATAAAGGGAATAAATTTGAATGGAAGGATGAACAAGAGAAGGCGTTTCAATTATTGAAGAAAAAGCTAACTACGGCACCTATATTGTCATTGCCTGAAGGGATGATGATTTTGTGATTTATTGTGACGCATCAAAGCAAGGTCTCGGTTGTGTATTAATGCAACGGACGAAGGTGATTACTTACGCGTCTAGACAATTGAAGATTCACGAGCAAAATTATACGACGCATGATTTGGAATTAGGCGCGGTTGTTTTTGCATTAAAGACTTAGAGGCACTACTTATATGGGGTCAAAAGTATTATATATACCGACCACAAAAGTCTTCAACACATATTTAATCAGAAACAACTGAATATGAGGCAGCGTAGGTGGATTGAATTGTTGAATGATTACGACTTTGAAATTCGTTACCACCCGGGGAAGGCAAATGTGGTAGCCGACGCCTTGAGCATAAAGGACAGAGAACCCATTCGAGTAAAATCTATGAATATAATGATTCACACTAACCTTACTACTCAAATAAAGGAGGCGCAACAAGGAGTTTTAAAAGAGGGAAATTTAAAGGATGAAATACCCAAAGGATCGGAGAAGCATCTTAATATTCGGGAAGACGGAACCCGGTATAGGGCTGAAAGAATTTGGGTACCAAAATTTGGAGATATGAGAGAAATGGTACTTAGAGAAGCTCATAAAACCAGATACTCAATACATCCTGGAACGGGGAAGATGTACAAGGATCTTAAGAAACATTTTTGGTGGCCAGGTATGAAAGCCGATATTGCTAAATATGTAGGAGAATGTTTGACGTGTTCTAAGGTCAAAGCTGAATATCAGAAACCATCAGGTCTACTACAACAACCTGAAATCCCGGAATGGAAATGGGAAAATATTACCATGGATTTCATTACTAAATTGCCAAGGACTGCAAGTGGTTATGATACTATTTGGGTAATAGTTGATCGTCTCACCAAGTTAGCACACTTCCTGCCAATAAGAGAAGATGACAAGATGGAGAAGTTAGCACGACTGTATTTGAAGGAAGTCGTCTCCAGACATGGAATACCAATCTCTATTATCTCTGATAGGGATGGCAGATTTATTTCAAGATTCTGGCAGACATTACAGCAAGCATTGGGAACTCGTCTAGACATGAGTACTGCCTATCATCCACAAACTAATGGGCAGAGTGAAAGGACGATACAAACGCTTGAAGTCATGCTACGAGCTTGTGTTATTGATTTCGGAAACAGTTGGGATCGACATCTACCGTTAGCAGAATTTTCCTACAACAACAGCTACCATTCAAGCATTGAGATGGCGCCGTTTGAAGCACTTTATGATAGAAAGTGCAGGTCTCCGATTTGTTGGAGTGAAGTGGGGGATAGACAGATTACGGGTCCGGAGATAATACAAGAAACTACCGATAAAATCATCCAAATTCAACAAAGATTGAAAACCGCCCAGAGTCGACAAAAGAGCTACGCGGACAGTAAAAGAAAAGATATAGAGTTTGAAATTGGAGAAATGGTCATGCTTAAGGTTTCACCTTGGAAAGGCGTTGTTCGATTTGGTAAACGGGGGAAACTAAATCCAAGGTACATTGGACCATTCAAGATTATAGATCGTGTCGGACCAGTAGCTTACCAACTGGAGTTACCTCAACAACTCGCGGCTGTACATAACACTTTCCACTTCTCAAATTTGAAGAAATGTTTTGCTAAAGAAGATCTCACTATTCTGTTGGACGAAATCCAAATCAATGAAAAACTTCAATTCATTGAAGAACCCATCGAAATAATGGATCGTGAGGTTAAGAGACTTAAACAAAACAAGATACCGATTGTTAAGGTTTGATGGAATGCTCGTAGAGGACCCGAGTTCACCTGGGAGCGTGAAGATCAGATGAAGAAGAAATACCCGCATTTATTTCCAGAAGATACGTCAACAACTTCAACTGCTTAAAATTTCGGGACGAAATTTATTTAACGGGTAGGTACTGTAGTGACCCGAACTTTTCCATGTTTATATATATATTAAATGAAATTGTTATTTACATGATTAAGTGTTTCCAACATGTTAAGCAATCAAACTTGTTAAGACTTGATTAATTGAAATAGGTTTCATATAGACAATTGACCACCCAAGTTGACCGGTGATTCACGAACGTTAAAACTTGTAAAAACTATACGATGACATATATATGGTAATATATATAGTTAACATGATTTTATTATAAGTATGTATCTCATTAGGTATTTTAACAATGAGTTATATACATAAAAATGAGACTATTAATTTAAGAAACTTGAAAACGATATATATAACGATTAACGTTATAACAACGTCTTACTAGGTACATATAAATCATATTAAGATATTGATACACTTGGTTAATAATGTTAAATGATAAGTAAATATATTATTAAGTGTATTAACAATGAAATACATATGTAAAAATAAGACTACTAACTTAATGATTTCGAAACGAGACATATATGTAACGATTATCGTTGTAACGACATTTAACTGTATATATATCATACTAAGATATATTATATATCATAATATCATGATAATATAACAATTTAACATCTCATTTGTTATATTAAACAATGGATTAACAACATTCAACAAGATCGTTAACCTAAAGGTTTCAAAACAACATTTACATGTAACGACTAACGATGACTTAACGACTCAGTTAAAATGTATATACATGTAGTGTTTTAATATGTATTCATAAACTTTTGAAAGACTTCAAGACACTTATAAAAATACTTCTACTTAACAAAAATGCTTACAATTACATCCTCGTTCAGTTTCATCAACAATTCTACTCGTATGCACCCGTATTCGTACTCGTACAATACACAGCTTTTAGATGTATGTACTATTGGTATATACACTCCAATGATCAGCTCTTAGTAGCCCATGTGAGTCACCTAACACATGTGGGAACCATCATTTGGCAACTAGCATGAAATATCTCATAAAATTACAAAAATATGAGTAATCATTCATGACTTATTTACAAGAAAACAAAATTACATATCCTTTATATCTAATCCATACACCAACGATCAAAAACACCTACAAACACTTTCATTCTTCAATTTTCTTCATCTAATTGATCTCTCTCAAGTTCTATCTTCAAGTTCTAAGTGTTCTTCATAAATTCCAAAAGTTCTAGTTTCATAAAATCAAGAATACTTCCAAGATTACAAGTTTACTTCCAAGTTTTTTAAATCCATTCCAAGTAATCATCCAAGATCAAGAAACCTTTGTTACTTACAGTAGGTTATCTTTCTAATACAAGGTAATAATCATATTCAAACTTTAATTCAATTTCTATAACTATAACAATCTTATTTCAAGTGGAAATCTTACTTGAAATTGTTTTCGTGTCATGATTCTGCTTCAAGAACTTTCAAGCCATCCAAGGATCCTTTGAAGCTAGATCTATTTTTCTCATTTCCAGTAGGTTTATCCAAGGAACTTGAGGTAGTAATGATGTTCATAACATCATTCAATTCATACATATAAAGCTATCTTATTCGAAGGTTTAAACTTGTAATCACTAGAACATAGTTTAGTTAATTCTAAACTTGTTCGCAAATAAAAGTTAATCCTTCTAACTTGACTTTTAAAATCAACTAAACACATGTTCTATATCTATATGATATGCTAACTTAATGATTTAAAACCTGGAAACACGAAAAACACCGTAAAACCGGATTTACGCCGTCGTAGTAACACCGCGGGCTGTTTTGGGTTAGTTAATTAAAAATTATGATAAACTTTGATTTAAAAGTTGTTATTCTGGGAAAATGATTTTTATTATGAACATGAAACTATATCCAAAAATTATGGTTAAACTCAAAGTGGAAGTATGTTTTCTAAAATGGTCATCTAGACGTCGTTCTTTCGACTGAAATGATTACCTTTACAAAAACAACTTGTAACTTATTTTTCTGACTATAAACCTATATTTTTTATGTTTAGATTCATAAAATAGAGTTCAATATGAAACCATAGTAATTTGATTCACTCAAAACGGATTTAAAATGAAGAAGTTATGGGTAAAACAAGATTGGATAATTTTTCTCATTTTAGCTACGTGAAAATTGGTAACAAATCTATTCCAACCATAACTTAATCAACTTGTATTGTATATTATGTAATCTTGAGATACCATAGACACGTATACAATGTTTCGACCTATCATGTCGACACATCTATATATATTTCGGAACAACCATAGACACTCTATATGTGAATGTTGGAGTTAGCTATACAGGGTTGAGGTTGATTCCAAAATATATATAGTTTGAGTTGTGATCAATACTGAGATATAAATACACTGGGTCGTGGATTGATTCAAGATAATATTTATCGATTTATTTCTGTACATCTAACTGTGGACAACTAGTTGTAGGTTACTAACGAGGACAGCTGACTTAATAAAATTAAAACATCAAAATATATTAAAAGTGTTGTAAATATATTTTGAACATACTTTGATATATATGTATATATTGTTATAGGTTTGTGAATCAACCAGTGGCCAAGTCTTACTTCCCGACGAAGTAAAAATCTGTGAAAGTGAGTTATAGTCCCACTTTTAAAATCTAATATTTTTGGGATGAGAATACATGCAGGTTTTATAAATGATTTACAAAATAGACACAGGTACATGAAAATACATTCTATGGTTGAGTTATCGAAATCGAATATGCCCATTTTTATTAAGTCTGGTAATCTAAGAATTAGGGAACAGACACCCTAATTGACGCGAATCCTAAAGATAGATCTATTGGGCCTAACAAACCCCATCCAAAGTACCGGATGCTTTAGTACTTCGAAATTTATATCATATCCGAAGGGTGTCCTGGAATGATGGGGATATTTTTATATATGCATCTTGTTAATGTCGGTTACCAGGTGTTCACCATATGAATGATTTTTATCTCTATGTATGGGATGTGTATTGAAATATGAAATCTTGTGGTCTATTGTTACGATTTGATATATATATAGGTTAAACCTATAACTCACCAACATTTTTATTGACGTTTAAAGCATGTTTATTCTCAGGTGAATACTAAGAGCTTCCGCTGTTGCATACTAAAATAAGGACAAGATTTGGAGTCCATGTTTGTATAATATTGTGTAAAAACTGCATTCAAGAAATTAATTTCGATGTAACATATTTGTATTGTAAACCATTATGTAATGGTCGTGTGTAAACAGGATATTTTAGATTATCATTATTTGATAATCTACGTAAAGCTTTTTAAACCTTTATTTATGAAATAAAGGTTATGGTTTGTTTTAAAAATGAATGCAGTCTTTGAAAAACGTCTCATATAGAGGTCAAAACCTCGCAACGAAATCAATTAATATGGAACGTTTTTAATCAATAAGAACGGGACATTTCATAATGCACCAACACAATGCTCTCATATTATCATATTATTATGAATTTATGATGATCGATGAAGATCGATGACGACCCGGGACAGAGTCATAGGGCAACCAGGGTCAACTACTTTCGACAATCTAACTTTTTTATTAATTTATTTATATGTGATTTCAATTAATTAAATGTGAAGTTGTTAGTTAGTTGCATATAGAATATTTTGTCTCCTTTTATTTTTTGAAAGACGAAATTTTACTAAAAGCTACCACCTCGCTAGCGAGAAACTAGGGAGGGGCGCAACGAAACAAATTACAAAGGATTAACAAGCCAATCGGTCCAACTTTTTTTTCTTTCGAAAAGCAATAACATTATCACAAAATAGGCTATATTGGGGCCTAAACCATTACACGAATAGGGCTTAAAAACAAGCCCAACAGCATACGAAATAGAATTACATCAGGAGCTATTGAGAAATATACAATTAAATTACAACATACTACATCTGTGATATACCATGCGAGCTGCACAAACACACGAAAAAGAGGAAGTTGCTGAGCATGCAACTAAATGACTTGTTCACTCAATATCAAGCAAGACAAAACCACGGATCCGTCAACCACTTTAACCAATCCAATTTCCTATTTTTGAGCCGATTTGAGATCCACACGAAAGATTTTAATTGGATCTCCATTAACGTCGTTGATGTGCTCCAACATGAGTTAGCAAAGGTCTTTTGATTTCAATTCCACCATATGAAATATTCACAAGATCATTCTAAAGCTTGCCAAACCAAAGATTCCAAGAGAGAAGTAACTCGATTACACATACCTCAAAAGGCTTCGCTTAGACTTAGGTTTTCCACCGAGTTAAACCCCCACCACTTGTACACCTATTCCCATAGATCCATCGAGTGTCGACAAAAGAAGAACGTGTGATCTATAGATTCGACATTATCATCACATAAAGGGCATTTAACGGAGTCAAGATCAATACCTCGCTTATCAAGGTTTTTACCCCGAAGTGACCCAATGTTGAGACCTCCCTCACCATACGTTAAGAGAGTGTCCTCCCATTTAACCCACACCAATTTAGAGTTCCCGCCCGACCCACCCTAAAAAAATTACATCTAATGCTCTCAAGATTTTTTATTACACTCAACGGGGCACGAAATAGGGAGAAGTAATATAACGGTATGCTACTAATGACCGATTTGATGAGCGTTATCCTTCCACCATAAGAGATTGTTTTAGCTTTCCATTCTCCGAGCATGGATTTGAATTTCTCTATTTCCGGGTTCCAGTTCTCCGCTTTATTCATATTTTGGCCAACGGGGAGGCCTAGATATGTAAATGGAAATTCTTTGACTTTACACCCTACACAATGTGCTAAGATCTTTACCTCTTCCTTTGCAACACCCAAACCAAAAATGAGGCTTTTATGAAAATTAATTTTGAGACCCGATACATTTTCAAATCATTTAAGCAACTTCATTAGGTTACAAAAATTCTGCCTATTCCACTCACCCAAGAAAACGGTGTCATCCACGTATTGTAGATGCGAGATTGGTACCTTATCCATCCCTATATCCACTCCTTTATATAAACCACAACTGACAGCTTTTTTGGTAAGGTAATTGAGTCCTGCTACTGCCACTACAAGAAAACTGCGTTCTTAGGACCCCTCGTCTGGGACCCCTGTGAAAAAGCGTCCTAAGCGACTAAAAATTGGGACGGGGTAATTCTTGGAGTCCTATAATATCCTAAGCTAATAAAGTGGGGTCCTAAGAATAGGACACCTAATTTTTGGGTCATATTATTGATACGCTTATAAATCTTTGTCCTAAAAAGATGTTTGATATGACACACAATTTTGGGGTCCTATTATTTTTTAGGACACCTAATTTTTGGGTCATAATATTGATACGCTTATAAATCTTTGTACTAAAAAGATGTTTGATATGACACACAATTTTGGGGTCCTATTATTTTTTAGAACACCTAATTTTTAGGTCATATTGTTGATACGCTTATAAATCTTTGACCTAAAAGGATGTTTGATATGACACAATTTTGGGGTCCTATTATTTTTTAGGACACCTAATTTTTGGGTCATATTGTTGATACGCTTATAAATCTTTGTCCTAAAAAGATGTTTAATATGACACACAATTTTGGGGTCTTATTATTTTTTAGGACGCTTTTATAATAAGGTCACAACAATAGGACGCTTGGGTATTTGAGGTCCTAACTCTTAGGACCCTTAAATTCGTAGTTGCATAAAAATGTACTTAATAGGACACTATCTTGTTGGTGTCTCATAATGATCAACCAACAAGATAATACGGTCACAATAATAGGATGCTTGGGTATTTGAGGTCCTAACTCTTAGGACCCTTAAATTTGTAGTTGCATAAAAATGTACTTAATAGGACACTATGTTGTTGGTGTCTCATAATGATCAACCAACAAGATAATAAGGTCAAAAAAATAGGACGCTTGGGTATTTAAGGTCCTAACTATCATATGACTATATTAGGACCCTTACTAAAGTCGTATTATTGCACTTTTGTTACAAAAATGACTAAAGTATTATATAAGTTAACTTCCATTAAACATTCAAAAGCATTGATGGCGTAGTGGCTTGTGTGCAAGGTTACAGAAATCGGTTCTCGGGGAGTTCTCGGCGGGGTCTCCAAAACGAGAACTCGGAGAACTCGGGGAGTTATCGGCGGTTGACTTTCGTTGACTTTTGAGATTTTATTGAGTTTTTTCCGAGATTTGACCGATTTTACCGAGATTTGACCAATTTTTCTGAGATTTGACCGATTTTTTCGAGATTTGACCGATTTTTTGGAGATTTGACCGATTTTTGGTCGTTGACCGATTTTTTGACCGATTTCAAAACGAGTTCTCGCCAGGAATTAAATTTCGAGTTCTCGCCGAGTTCTCCCGATTTTTGCAACCATGCTTGTGTGTTATTATTTCAAGTGATTGACCTGGGTTCAAATCCATTTTATGTCTCTTTTGTTTCAAAAATTAAAAAAATATTGTTCGGGCCAGATTTAAGCTGGGAATTGTAGTTGGGCCAGATTTAATGGATTCATTTTTTATTTTCGAAATTTCAGCTGGGAATTGTAGTTGGGCCAGATTTAATGGATTCATTTTTTATTTTCTAACGGCACATTTGTGGGGCCTACTTTTTTTTTCTTTTTCCCAACGGCTACTGATCAGTTTTTTTTTTTTTACCCTACCCATTTCATATATATACACCATTTCACTCTCAAATTTTTACACTTTCAAACCCATTTCACTCTCAATTTTTATTTTTCAAACCCATTTCACTCTCAATCTTTTATACTCAAAAATGGCTTTCGGAAACATTGTTACGTTACAGATTCACGGCGGCGGTTTGTTTTCCGATGTATTGGACCGCTAAGACGGTGGGGGGTCGATTATGCAGATGTGCCGGTCAATGGGCTTCGAGTTGACGAAATGTTTGATTATTTAAGGCGAAACGCGCACTGTGATGAGATTTCGCAGTTTGCATATTGGAATCCCGAGAACAAGGTGTTCGAGTGGCTTCAGGATAACGATAAATGGGCGTGGCTACTCGGAACCGCAATAATCAAATCCACAAATGTCGTGTTGTATACCAAACACATTTAGGACGATCTTCCGCACGAAACCGATGGTAGTGCGGATGGTTATTATACCGATTAATCGGTATCTAGTTTATGTACTAGTCTCTTTTATTTATGTAATTGTGTGTTTTTTTTTGTACTCGTTTTTTTTATATGTAATCGTGCGTTTTACAATCCATTGAGCCTACACATTTTACAACTTATAATTCACATTTCTCAACAACATTTCTATCCAATACTCCTTCCATATCGATGCCGATTTTCCATCGGTACACCCTTAACAATTCATTGAATAAACATGGTTGTCGATCAATAGTTAAAACATAGCCCAAAAAACATGATTGTTTCTTTTGCAGGATAAACAAACGTGTAAAGTTTTTATGTTTCTTAATGAGCTCCCAAACCAACATTAATGCAGGAATAAGTTATGTTTCTCAATGCGTATTCAGTGTATATATATTCAATTTACATGATTGCAAAGTAACTCACCCAAATAATATATAGTTAACGATGTAATTAATGATGTTAGTTAATGATCTAATTAATTATGCGAATTGAACACGACCCCTAGCCTTTTCACATTTACTTGGGATAGAATTATTAGCATTGAATTCTGCAGTTAAGAAAATAAAAGAATATGAGTAGTTGAATACAATTCTGGACTCAATTGAATTCTGCAGTAGAGACAAAACATAAAAGAAACAAAACAAATGGAATCCTTCCTTTTTAAGGTATATTAGTTGAACTTTGGATCAGAAAGGGACTAATGGCCGGTGACAGTTTTAAGCAACAAGTCAACAGCAAATTGCATACAAACATATATACAAGTAAAAGGGCAGAGCTAGTCAACAACAAACATTAAAAAGGAATCACCTTTTTGGGTGCTCTTTGTTTCTATTAGCATAAAGAACATAAATTCGTGCAGCCCCATTGATTGGTTCATGTTAAAATGTATTAATTAAAAACTATGTTGTGATGATAAACCCTAAGCAAAATGGAAGCAATCCAGATAATACGAAGGAAAAATGGAAGCAAATAAACTGATCAACATATAATTAATAGAAATTACTACTAATATTTACATTAAATTAAAGGAGTGTAATTTATACAAAATCTAAAAGATACTAACATAAATCTAGTTATATGCAAATCGGTTTACAAAAACACCCAACTCATAGACCCAAAAACAAGACATGCATTCCGGTATCGTGAGTTCAAACCCATGGATGTGTGGAAAATAACCACGGTGGTCAAAGATAGGGCACAGTGTTGCCACGTCAGCAAAAGGACGGCGGTTAAATAACCATAAACATCGCAGCAAATAAAAAACCCTTGTTCTCACCGCAACCACCATCTACGGCTCTGGTGGGAATGTTTCATTCAAAATTTGTAAAGCGACATGCTTTTCCTCTATTTTGCAAGAGGCAAACATAATTAAACCATAAACATAAACAGCCTCTTTAAGTTGGCTGTTCAAAGCTTGCTTGAGACATTCAAGCCCATAATCGATATATCTACTGTCAAAATAACCTATCAAACCCCAGCGAAATTTCGCATTAGGGTTCCCAAAAATCGTACAATGAAATTAAAAAACAAAGAATCTAGGGTTTCCCCAAGGTAATAGAGGCCACCGATCTAGGGAAAGCCTTTTTAATACTAAAGGATCTTTGGAAAGCTTCAAAAAGCTTTTGTAAACCGACTTACACATGAACAACTGGTCGGATGAGTAACTTCCAACTCGAGATAAAATTTCCACAAGCATATCTTGTGGAAGATTTTCGATCGTCTTCGGTTGAGTAACTTCCATTTTTTTTAATAAAAAATACGAAAAAAATGATGAACTTGATGTACTTGAGAGAAATGTGTACAGGAAGATGATGGAAAGTATAACAGAGAAAAGACTTGAGAAGAAAATATACAACTTGCTTTCTGGCATTAAAAGTTGATTTTTGGTGAAAGTGAATCGACAAGATACCACGTGTGCACTTAATGATGATTTTATTTAAGTATAAAATATACTTCTAATTTTATTTCAATTAGTATCTGTAACAAAGTCAATATATATTACTAGCAAATAATATTAAGTAAAGGATACATGGCAAATAATAACCATTAGATTATTATGAGGACCATTACATCAAACTCAATGATATATTTGCCAATTTATGATATAATTCTAACTTGGTACAAAAATATGAAAGACAATCTATACCTATATCTATAATTGTTAAAAGCACATAGTACAACACCTTAAACACCTCATTACATCACCCTCAACTCCCTTTTTAAAGATAAGAATATAGAAGCTAATTTTTTGAATTTAAATTTCACGATATAATATCTAATAATCTTTAAGTAATTTGGATTGACTTCAATATCTTCCAATCTTTAACTAAATATCAATAAATAAATTGACTAATTAATTAGAGTTTTTAACTTCATATACCCTTGTTAACTTTTAAAATCACATATACATACCCACTTACATAAATTAATAGTATCATATATGCCCATTACTAACATTTGAAAAAGCATATTTACCCATATAAACGAATAATATCATATGCAATTTGAGAGGTTTCTTTTATAAGAAGATTTTTGGTGATACAAATTTCCTATTTTACCCTTAAAATGCTATTGGGTCAATATACCATTTATGGGTAAGATAGACAATTTACAAAAAATAAATCAAAACTAAATAAAAAGGTGGGACCTATTAATTACCCACATAATAATTACCTATATAATATGGATTCATTTACCTTACCCATAAAGTATGTTACAAGTTACAACCATTTTTTTCTTGTTCCATTATATTTTCACGAATTGTGAAAATATTTTTAATATAATCAAGTTTTTTGCCAAAAAAACAAAAATTACAACCTTTTTGTACTATGGTATTTTTTTTTTATCTGTTGGATATAGAAATTACAACACAAATAAAAACTAAAATCCGTCATAATCTATAAAAACTTGATCTCTTTGTGTTTTCATCTTCACTTGGACTGCCTTGACCACGAATAGTTCTACAAAACACAATAATAATAATAATAATAATAATAATAATAATAATAATAATAATAATAATAATAATAATAATAATAATAATAATAATAATAATAATAATATAATAATAATAATAATAATAATAATGATAATAATAATAATAAATAAATAAATAAATAAATAAATGGATCTTAATTAATAAATGGAATGATGATTCTTAATAAAAATCACTCAAAATGGCACCCACTCTCGTCCCAATTTATGTTTACTACAACGGTGAGTATTCGGATGATTGGAAATGGTATACACTTGGAGAAAGAAAAACCTTCAAAAAAGTGGAGTACAAACAAACGGACTTGGTATGATTTAATTTCGACTGAGGTGGTCGCCAAGATCTCTTTGTGTTTTCACCTTCACTTGAACTGCCTCAGTCGAAAACACAAAGAGATCAGGTGACCATTATGAGTGATTTTTATTGTAGTGATGATTGTTTGATTTTGGAGTAATTTGATAATTTATATGGTGTTGAGGTATGGAAGAATGGACATGTCTTAGGCTATTGTAACATGTGCTTCAAACAATTGTAAAATGCTATTGATGATGTAATAATTAAAACTATTTAAATTTAAATTAGATATGTGTATTCTATAACTAAATGATCTAAATATTGCTTTCTCAACTTTATACGCAACTCGATTTCCAATGTATATCCACCAGAGTGTTCCCTTTCTCAACTTTAAATAGCAGTTTACCCTTTTCAAAATCAACATACATTTTATTCCAATTTACACTTCAACTTTTAAGTGTCCATTATCTATCCACCATTTTCAACACCCAAATACAAAAGATACCAAATCTAGGATCATGAAAACCTGTGTTTCGGATCATTGACCCTCATGGTGTTTGCAATGCATTGAGTCACGGTTCCATAATCAGATCAGAGAGATCATAGTTATTCAATCTGATTGTGGAACGCGCCTCAATCCGTTGCTAACACTAAACATTATGAAAAAAGATCATGAACACCTGTCTTCCGGATCATTGACCCTCATGGTGTTAGCAATGCATTGAGTCACAATTGGTAGTGAGGCATACCCAATTTAGATGAAAATTGTAGTGCCCAATTTAGATGTAAATTGGGTCATGCATCAATACCATATGGGAATCAATGAAGCTCCATCTTTGTCTTTTGTTTAAAAGATGAAAATTTTCTAGTTTTGTGTTTTAAAAAAAATGACATCACTAAACATTATGCATTGTTTGTTTGTACAATACAACCTTTAAAATTGATAGATCCACCATTTTTTTCATCTTCATTGGTTCCCAAATGGTAGTGAGGCATAACCAATTCAGATGAAAATTGGGTTATGCATCACTACAATATGAGAACAAATGAAGATCCATCTTTGTGTTTTGTTTAAAAAAATAAAATAGACGAAAATTTTTTAGTTTTGTGTTTTAAAGAAGGTGTATGTGTACTTGAGAGGTTTATTTTACAAGAAGATATATGATATATATGATGGAAAAATACAACCGAAGAGAGAGAAATAGGTTGCTTTTACAAGAAGATTTTTGGTGATACAAGTTTCCTATTTTACTCTTAAATTGCTATTAGGTCAATATACCATTTAAGGGTAAGATAGACAATTTATCCTATAATAACTAACTATACAAAAAATAAATCAAAACTAAATAAAAAGGTGGGACCTACAAGTCCATCACAGCACACAGTCCATTAATTACCTTACTACTGTTACCGATAAAGTAAGTTACAAGTTACAACCATTGTGTACTATGGTATTTTTTTTATCTGTTTTTTTTTTTTGAAAAGCAATAATATTATATACGAAATATATACAGGTACAATCGAGTTTCACGAAGCCTATCACGATCTGTACAAGTGTAATTTGGGTTGTCTACTCACAGTTTCTAAACTACAATCACGTTTGAGAGTCTAGTTCAACTTGCTTGCCCAAATTTGTTTTCTATCTGTTGGATATAGAAATTACAACACAATTAAATTAAGTACAAGTTACACTCGTACAACGTACACTAACCATTCTCTATATTTGAAATTTGTGATTATATATGTATCATAAGAAACATCAATTCCGTCATCATCTATAAAAACTATAGTTTTGGGATATTTTTGATAAATACAAAAGAACTAAATGACACACACTCATTTGCTTAAATACTAGCATTAGTCATAATAATATTTTTCATAAGTACTACGAGTATATATTGTCGGATTATAGGCCCCTTTGAATTATGAGCCTTGTTCTAGCACACATGTTGAACACTCACAAATCTGCCCCTGATCATGATCAATTTGATTTTTATCTGTAGCAGCAACTAAAGTATCATCGTCAACAATGGCCCCATCCAAATCGCCTCTAACCATATCAATAGTCTCATTTTCTACAAGTTGAGGACCCATCGGTGTGTCACTCTGCAAATGTGTTTCTACATCATCGATACAAATTTGTTCATCCATGTCAAAATTATCTCTAGGTGTTGTCTTGATCACAACTTTTCAATCTTTACGAAGAGGATCTGCAACATAGAATACTTGTTGTGCTTGCGAAGCTAGGATATAAGGCTCTTTAGTTTGCTTCAGACCTCGAAAATCGAGTGTCGTAAACCCATTCTCATTAACTTTTATCCTGGAACCACTTGATATCCAATCACAATGGAACAAAACAACTTTCTTCTCATCACCATACTGCAACTCGATTATATCTTTTAAAACACCGTAGTAAGTGACATCTCCCACAATAGGATCGTTATCTCTAGCACTCGAGAAGCTACTTGTTAGATCATGAAGTATGACTCCGCTATTTTGTATTGTCCTATTCTTCTCTACATCTTTAATGTGAAATCGGAAACCATTTATGAGATATCCCTTATATTTCTTTACAACCTCATTTGGACCGTTTGCCAATGTCTCTATATCACTTGTGATTCTGTTATCCCGACTAGTCATGTCCTCATCAACCTGATTTGAGGCAATTTGTTTATACAGTAATAAGTTTGGCTCAGTTATATCATCACTACATTATCGTAATAAAACTAGCAAAAATAACTTACGTAATCAGACAGCCACTCCTCAAACTCCTGACTATGTAAATGTTGAATGTCACGCTTATGTTTTTTCGGATTTTGATGACTAAGAATATTCAGATGCTCTCTGCAATCAAAGTAACAAAAAGAGAATAATGTACATTATCGTCAAAATTACACAATGTCATATAAAAAAATAATCTCATAACATAGTAAATTTAAATAACTTACGTTCGTAAGAAATCTATTTCACTACAATTGAACAGCACATGTGAGTGTGCAATAGCTAAAGTGTCATAGCCAAGTTTTACTACATTTGTTGCACCAATTGGTCGACCAGGCATACATAATATTGGTAAGACAGTATCATCACCACCATCATCATGATTTCGGCTAGTCTTATTATGTATGGTCTCGACATCACTGGCTAAATACAGAGAACAAAATGACAAACACTCTTCCGCTAAATATCCTTCTGCAATTGAACCCTCGGGTTTACTCTTGTTTTGCACATAAGATTTTAATGTACCTAAATACCTGAGTGGTCAAAAAAAGTTTATATCAGATTCAAAAAAAAAAAGTTGTATTCAAACGAGTATAATTTACTACAGCATAAATGGTCAACTCTCGATTGGATACATCCAACGGTAATGAACAGGTCCCCCTAATCTGGCCTCTGAAGCTAGATGAACTGATAGATGAATCATGACGTCAAAAAATGATGGTGGAAAAATCCTTTCTAAATCACAAAGTATTTTTCCAATATCTTTTTCCATGTTAAATAAATCATTAGGATTAAGAACTTTTGAGCATAATTGTCTGTAGTACCGACATAACTTCATGATAACAGAACGCACATGCTTCGGTAAAATATTTCTTATTGCCACGGGAAGCAACTGCTGCATCAAAATATGATTATCGTGACTTTTTAGGCCTAACATTTTTGGAGTAGGTTTTACCTAAATGCATCTAGAAATATTAGCAGCATAACCATCTGGCACTTTCACCTCTTTTAGCACATTACAAAATTTTTCTTTTTCTTTTTTATCCATTTCGAAACATGAATGAGGCAAATACACTTTGCCATTTGATAAAGGTTCTGGATGAAGTTCATGTCTAATACCCATTTCTTCCAAATCACGATGTCCTTTTAAATGGTCCTTGGTCTTTCCATCTATATTCATTAACGTTCCAATGAGACTGTCACATACATTCTTTTCTATATGCATTACGTCTATATTATGATGTATTAAGTTATTTTTCCAGTATGGTAACTGAAAAAAAAATACTTCTCTTCTTCCAATTATATGGTAAGGATGGGTTATCCTTCACAAGTTTTCCAAATTTTATTTCAAAACCTTTCAGCTCCGCAAGCACTTGTTCCCCTGTTAAGCTACGCGGTGGCCCTTCACGTTCTTCTGTGCCATCAAAAGAATCTTTATCCATACGGAAAGGATGCAACGATTCCAACCAGCGACGATGTGCCATGAAGATTTCTTTGTGGGAATTTGATAATCGTGTTGATCTGGATTCCTTATGGCATGAAGGACAAGCTAATTTACCTTTAGTGCTCCAACCTGATAAATTCGCATACGCAGGAAAGTCACTTACCATCCATAACAAAGAAGCACGCAGTGTGAAGTAACTCTTAGTTGATGCATCATAAGTATTAACTCCAGTATCCCACAACTCTTTCAACTCATCAACTAGAGGTTGCATATAGACATCTATATTATTACCTAGAGCAGATGGAGCGGGTATAAGTAAACTTAGGAATAGAAAAGGTTTTTTCATGCACAACCATGGAGGTAGATTATATGGCATCAAAACAACAGGCCATGTACTATGTGAAACACTCATGTTTCCAAAAGGGTTAAACCCATCACTCGCCAAACCAAGCCTCACATTACGAGGTTCTTTAGCAAATTCCTTATTCTCATAATCGAATGTTTTCCAGGCTGGTGAATCTGCGGGATGTCTTAATCTATCATCTTTCGTATGACTCTCTTCATGCCATCTCATTGACCCGGCCGTTTTAGGCGACATAAACAATATTTGCAAGCGTGGTATGAGTGGAAAATAATGCAACACTTTTGCTCCAACCTTCTTAGCTTTATAACCACCATCATTATCAGCTTCTGTGGTTGACTCATTTTCAGAATCATTATTAATTTGTTTATATCTTGAGGTCTGAGATACGTCACACTTAATTTTGTCCTTGTTTTCTTTCTAGTACAACATACAATCATTTGGACAAGCATCAATTTTCTCATAACCTAGACCCAAATCTCTTATTATCTTCCTTAATTCATACAATGACTTCGGTATGGCAGCATGAGGGAAGGCTTCCCTCATTGTGTCAAGAATCATGTTGAATCCTTTTTCATTACATTTTCCAACACATTTTGAATGGAAGAGTCTAACAATGAACGAAAGAACAGAGAACTTACAGCCGGGATATAATTCTTTCTTTGCATCTTCCAATACTTTATTAAACTTTTCAGCATTTAAGTTTGGTACAGTATGATTTTCTACCATTTTAGCGTTCGTAAATTTTTTTTTGACAACTAAATTTTAGGTCGATAAGGAAGTTTATGTAAAGAGCATTAACTTCGAGAAGGTAGCAATAGGAAGGTTGAGGAGAGTTGATCCAAATACGGTTCTTAATGGAATAGAACTTGGACATGGTTGGTGTGAGGTCCATGTTCAGGTGGCCATTAAAAAAGATGAAGCTTTGTTTAGGCCATATGATTATTTGAAATGCATTCAGGACATCACTGGTACGTCTATTGCTTGGCCTGCTCAGTTAATCGAGGTATGTCCTTGTTAAATTTGTAATAATTAAGATTAATTTTTATAATGTGCACATTTATGCTTATACATGGATGATTTAATTTGTAGTTGGTACGTAAGGATTGATCAAGATTGGATGGTGAAGGGTTGAAGAGTTTTTGTGTTTGTTAATGTGAGCCAGTTTATTAATGAATGTTTGTGTTTGAAACAATTTGTTGATACGATGTATGTGTTGGTGTGTTTGAAACAATGATTTGTCCTGTCGTGATTTTATTATAACAATATAACTTACTGTAAATGTAATCATGTGGTGATCAATATTATAATTTATATTTAATATTTGTTTTGTAATTTAAAAATTTAAAATTATTGTAATTGCAATGAATAATAAATTGATGCAATCAAAAGAAAACTGGATCCGAACAGGGCCCAGAAGGCCTAAATGGCTGAAGCAGGCCCGAAAGGCCCAGTAAACTTAAACATGGCGACAAGCCCAATTAGCATAATCGGGCACAAAAGTTCCAATTATCTGAACTGGCTTGCAAAAGCCCAATTACCATAACCTGGCCCAAAACGCCTAATTATCTGAACTGGCTTGGAAAGGCCCAATTAACATAACCTGGCCCAAATATCTGAACTGGCCTGGAAAGACCCAATTATCTGAACTGGCCTGGAAAGGCCCAATTACTATAACCTGGCCCAAAATCCGAAATGGACCCGAATACCCGAACCGGATATTCGAAACTCATATGACTTGTTAGGACGCTTTTTGTGGTACTAAGTTAACATATAGTTATATTAGGACCCTTTTTTGTGGTACTAAACTACTATATTTTTATAATAGAACCCTTTTTGGGTACTTACATAATTTTTATATATTTTAGGACCCCTTTTTGTGGTACTAAACTACTAAATGTATATTAGGACCCTTTTTTGTGGTACTAAACTACTATATTTTTATAATAGGACCCTTTTTTGGGTACTTACACAATTTACAATTATTTTAGGACGCTTTTATTGGTACTAACATAGTTTCTCATTATATTAGTACACTTTTTTGGGGTCCTAATATGATCTAACATACAAATTTAGGCGTCATAGGACCCTTTTGTGCGTCACAAAGTATTATAAAGTGTCCTAAAAGGCCTATTCTTAGGACCCTTTCGATGTTGTTTATAGGACTCAAATAAAAGGTCCTATAAGCGTTAGGACCCTTTTCGGTTAATACGACCGCTGTTGTTACGTCGTACGTTTTGGGGGTCCTATCAGACAAAAGGGTCCTAAGAATGAGCCTTTTAGGACCCTTATGGGGGTCCTAAGAACGTTGTTTTCTTGTAGTGTGCTATAATAAAAAGGAATGGATATAATGGGTTGCCTTGTCTGACCCCTCTTTCAATATTAAAATCATTTATATGTGACCCGTTCACGAGAATAGAAATCGAGGCTGATTTAAGACATGTCGAAATCCACTTACACCAACGAACCCCGAACCCCATTCTCTTCATCATCTCTAAAAGAAATTCCCAACTCAGGCTATCGAAGGCCTTTTCAAAGTCAACTTTGAAGATGAGGCTTTTCTTTTTCTTCGTATTGAGATAATCGATTGCTTCTTTAGCGATTAGAACCCCATCTAAAATGTTTCGACCCTTTAGGAACGCGCTTTGTTCATCACCTATAAGATATGGCATTACTTTCCGAATACGCATGGACAATATCTTTGCAAGGATCTTGTAGTAACAACCAATCAGACTGATGGGCCGTAAATCATTAAGTCCTAACGGATCCGTCTTTTTTGGAATAAGTGTCACAAAAGATGCATTGCAACCATTCAAAATCTCACAATTTTCCCAAAACCAATTTAGATCGTTCATCAAATCCCCTGATATGGCCGAAACGGACGATTTTATTTGTGCGGTGTCGTCAGGTCGCAACACGTCAGAATCAACCACCAAAAGGGGGGTATTGTTTTAAATTTATATTTAGCGGGGCCTAAATCGTACTACTCCTTATTATGAGTAAGGGAAGTATGACCTAGAGTCGTATTTTTAAGATATCAGTAGAATCGAACCTATATTAAAGCTTAATATAGTTATAAAGAAGTAGTGGTTACCTAATTTTTGGGATTTTCTAGTTTATAAGACATATAATGTAAATGCGATAAAATTCGTAATTCAGATAAAGTTAAAACAATTGCATACTATGATTTCATCAGTTATTCTAGCGAGATTATGGAATGCTGGCTCATGAATAGGTAGAGGGCTTGTATTCATTACACTGGTCCTAAACGCCCTTGTCGTAAGACATGTCACTGGGTAATGCGATAGGCTTGAAGATTCTGAATAGACAGCAACGTCCCTTACCCCCGACGCCCATGCAGTCAGACTACAGGCATACACGTTCAGACAGCTCATCCAATTGAGCGACTCGGTTGAGTGACGTATTAACATTCCACAAAGGTCTAAACTTTCTTAAGCATAATAGAATACAGGGTTTACCATATCCGAGAGACGTGATGTGTTTCAATGCTTTCGTTAATGATTAGTTTTAAAAGATAGTTAGGCCCTTAAAAAGAGTTCAACCATAGAGAACACCATGGCCAAGTCAGGTTGACTTCCATGAACACGTTCGGTTATCCTAACGGTCTAATCCTTTATGTGTTTAAACAAACATTTCCTTAATTAACTAAGAATCCCTCAAGCGGGGTGCAATGCTTGAGACTGCGTTATGGTGCAGTGTACTAATCGGCACTGGCCGTGTTCCATGGCCTTACTTAGACCGATTGTAACGGGGTAGAAGTGACCCCGTCTCTTCCATCGTGGCATCAAGAAACGCCATTTAGTGGCTGTATCCATCCGTCACTTTGTTGTGTTACTTCTGCGTTTGGAGCAAAGAGACGCAGCAAGTGACTCATGTCACTTGTTTTCTATTATTTTTTATTATTTTAAAAATAATATTTTTACCCCTTTTTAATATTTAACCCAATTATATTTTAACACATTATCACAATACTCCTAACTAACACCAAAAAGTAACACCACCACTACTCCACCCAAACAAGTAATACGTCCTAGTCATCCGAAAAGTGCTAAAAGGTAAGTGACACCAAAAGAAACGCCACTTACCGTTACGAATGGTCTTACCATAGGTACAGCCTACAACAACCGTTGTGCTTCAGCATGCACATACGAAGTTTATATGCTTAATGACTACACTAGCATGGTCTGGGACCGACAATGTACTAAGGGGCTAGTTAGATGTTTCACTACGAAAGAGTCCTCAGTCGGAATCCAAAGCTTGATAGACTTACTACAACCGGTGTGCCTCAGTCAATCTTATGTTGTATCCGATAGACTTCTCTTACCAAGGGGTGACACATATAGTGTACTCTGAATCGGGATTCGCGACTTCCCAATAACAGAGCCAATAACTACGTTCTATTAGTTGGAAAAGCGATTGAGTTCAAAGCATAATCGGAAAGCATTTCAACAACATACACAAACCATAACATTATTTCGGCATTATAACTGCTTACATCATAGCATAAACTAAAGATAACTACTCGCTAATCATGGGAACAATATCACAGAACATAATGATAGAAGACATTATATAAAGATAAAGGATAGAAGTACCAGTAGATTAAACGAGTTCCGAATACAAAAGTGATAACTTCAAACTCTAGACCGCTCCTAATATAATCTTCGGCGTTCTTCTCCGGGTACTAGGTTTCCCGCACGGAGTCGAAGACCTTGAGAGTGTGACTAATATTGTACAAGAGAGAGAAAGAAGTGAATTGAAGTGTGTGTTGGAATGAATGACAAAGACCCTTTAAATAAGCAAGAATTTTGCCTGCAAACGGCTGGCAGGCCGTTTAGCAGGCCGTTTTCAGGGGTCGTTTGCCAAGCCAAGTCGTTTGCAAGGCCCGTTTATCCTGGTGTTTGGCAGGTCGTTTGTGAGCCAGGCAAGCCATTTGGCAGGCCGTTTGGCAGGCCGTTTGTGAGCCAGGCAAGCCATTTGGCTTGCCTGGTCAGCTGAAATTCCTGGATCTTAACTTGATTTCTTGTCTTTCACCGTTTTCGCTCTAGAATTTTTATTTTAGCTCCGATTCTCTTGATTCTTCGTAATTACTTGTTCTTCAATTCTAACCGACGAAGTGGGTATTTTACCGATAAAGTTTGAATATTTCTTGTTTTTGGGCCTTAATACCGGGGTGAAAACGTGACTTTTTAGCCGATATCATCCCCCTTCACCAACTCCCAATAAATCTTAAAAACTTAGACTTGAAACCATCCAAACTGGGGGCCTTCGAGACATTGCACTCCTTAATTGCTTCCAACACTTCTTTTCCGTGAATTTACTTTCCAAAAGAAGAGCCTGACTCTCGGTTAGCATTTTAGGTCGAATACGTCTACCTGTGTCAACATAGTCCTCGGAAAGCTTCATTTTGTTGTCTTTATTCTTTATAAACAACGACTTGAAATGATCAAAAGTTTCCCTCTTAATATCCCCGGGGTTTTCACACCAAACTCCCTTTATATTAAGACCACGTATATTA